>NW_028261383.1:99130994-99430994 GCF_051295495.1 Thamnophis sirtalis
ACTCATTTTCAGCACTCTCTTTCAGGATCAATTACTTCCTTTATCAAGAGAGTCAGCAAAGCCAGGCTTCAAGCATTTCTGAAAGGCCAGGAGAGTGGGCACCCATCTCACTTCTGGGATGATGATAATGTTCCAAAGGACAATGAGTTAGTTAATCAGTTCTTCCACTGAATTTGCAGACTTAATTTTCAAAAAGTAATACGTGTTACCAGTTAACTAAATAATTAATTCAGAGGTATTTTATGTAAACTGAATAATGTTTTTCATGTGCTATTATGGAATGATGGTGTAAATGGTATAAATCAAGGCTCCCAAGTGTTAACATCAATTCAGACTATTATTTTTTATTTCCCACAACATTTGGGTGTTTCCACAACATTTTTGACACTTCCATTTACTGTTGCGGTGTTTCAGAAGTATCAGAAAATCTTCTAGATTTCAAAATCAATTTTTATGTGGCAGTAATTGTGGATATTATTTGACAAATTGGATTTTGGCAACTGTATTTGCATCACATCTACCCACCCCTTTTCCGGCAGATTCAAAGCTGCATAGCAGAAGCACTTGAAACACTTCCTCTTAATTCAGAGATGAAAATGATATTAGATATAATTACAAAGCTATTATGAAGCCCACTGAGTTTTATGGTGTAGATAATATGAATAATTCACAACGTTAAAGATAAATAAACATAAGTGGTATTTACTTTGAAAATGCATCTGGCCATGTTCTTTGTTACAGAAGATAGCCAATAGTTTGCTCTGTATCTCTAATGAAGGAAAAAAGAGCAGCTATTTAAAAAAAGGTGATTTGTAGCTCAGGGTTGGCTGGCGGTAGTAGAAATACTACATGGCAAGTATATCACAGCAAAAAGGGCAAGGTGAAAAGCCTGGCACTGCCAGAGGCTTTATGGGAGGAAGAGGTAAGAGTGAAACCCACTCCTTTACATCAGTGTGGATATCTCAAGACAAGACAACTGGAAGGGAAGTTCTGTTTCTACAAACACCTTCAAAAGCAGCACCTCTTCTTAGGCATTTTCAGTGAATAACAAAGATGTCTTGTGTTGATGTTTGCCCACGGTCCAGACCACTTCTTCTGAATCATTTTTACCCCATGCAGTGCTCTCCAGAATAATAAATAAACCACATGCAGCAAGTCTTGATGTCTCAGAACTTAAAAAGAGAAAGGGGGGAATAGCCCTTAGACTTTTGTTAATGTCACAATCCATAATGTCCATGCCCTCAAAGCGTTCAGTTACTCCTAAAATTGAGGAAAAGGCATGGCTTCTATCCTTTAAATGATTAATCTTTCCTTCTGTATGATACAGAATTAATCTTTTTATCTTGCACTAATGTTATCCCAAGTGAGAAATGATTGTAACTGGAAACTGATAGTGCTAACTCCCTTTTTTCAAGTTTCAAATAGGTTTTTCCAGGAATTCTATTTTCTTTCTATTATTTTTCCATTATCCTTAATCTCTAAAAACTAATTACATTAATGTTCTTTAAACAAAAACTTAAAAGATAAAGTGATATGTGCATGGATTGGAAGCGATATTAGACATAATCTTTTCCAGCCCTATGCCCTTGCAGGAATCCATTTCGACTATTACATTTAATACAAATACAATTCACACATACAAACTAGGCAACTCGTGGTTTGGAAGTACTACTGTATAGTATCAAGAGCACTTGGTCATGGGCAAAAAGTTGAATATGAGCCAGCAGTGTGAGATAGGGCTGCATCAAAAAAGCACTATATCAAGATCATGTGAAATTCTCATTTCCCTGTCTTCTGAACTAGAGTACTATGTACAATTATATGCCACCACATTTCCAGAAGGATATTGACAGATTACAGTAGGTTTGGTGGAAAGATAGCATAGGGAGTTACTGTCTTATGTCTAAGCATATTTACCCATGTAATAGGGTTGTATTACTATTATTCTTCTCATCTTCACTACTATCTTCTCCTGTTGGTATCTTATGATTATATTACTTTGTTGTTTGTATGTACATTGAGAGCTTATGCGCTGGAGGCAGTGGTGAGTTTCAATTTTTTTTAGAACCTCTTCTGTAGGTGTGGCCTGATTTGTGGGAGTGGCTTGTCAGCCATATGACTGGGTAGGAGTGGCTTGCTGGCCATGTGACTGGATAGAAGTGGCTTGGCAGTCATGTAACTGGGTGGGCGTGGCCAACTTGTAAAATGTGGTGAAACTCACTTAACAACATTCTTGCTTAGCAACCAAAATGTTGGCTCAGGAACTCTGGCATTTGAAGCGCGCAAGTCTTAAAGCTGTCAAGTTACAAGACCCTTGTACCCCTAATCCTTTAGAAAAAAACCCCAGGGGTGTTCAAACTTGACAGCTTTAAGACTTGTGGACTTCAACTCCCAGAATTCCTCCTCTCGCTCTTCATTTTGATGATGTGCAGACGGGTGGGTGGAGGGAGCTGGAACCAGTTCTAAACAGCACTGTAGATTTGTGGAATCTCTTCTATAGAAGAGGTTAGAACTGGCAGGAACCCACCCCTGACTGGAAGAAAATTCCTTGTGTGTCCAATCACATTTGGCCAGTATTCTATCTTCTAGGATCATGATGGTGAATCTATGGCATGCGTGCCAGAGATGGCATGCAGAGCCCTCTCTGTGAGCACACATGCCACCGCCAACTGCTCTTCTGCTTTCCAGCGATGGTCTTCACAAGTGGCAGAGCACCAGAAAATGGCCTGAAAAACCGCCAAAAAACAGTTCATTTTTCGGGCCATTTGCCGGGCCGTCTTTGGACCATTTTTTGAGTCAAGCCTGAAAACAGCCCCAAAAATGCCCTGAAACAGCCCCCCAAAATAGCCAAAAAACCCAGGCATGCGTACACTGGCCATCTGGTCTTCAGGTTTCCAGCACTCCAGTGCACGTATATGCATGCATGTTCCGGTTTGCCTATAAAGTTTGCCTATAAAGTTTATGATGTATTTTCAGTAGCAAACATAAATAAATCACTTAGGTTGACTATTTAAATAAAAAACCTGACTGCACAGTTGCCATGAATGCTCAACAGAATCCTAGCCAAGTTAATTCAGAAAATTCACTTTGAAATCCATGAGATTTTCTTCGTAGCAACATACTGTTATGCATGCTTCCTTAGACATAGCTCTCACTATAAGGCATCCTTCTAAATAAGAAACATATGTATGAATCAATCCTTAGGCTCTGAAATGTTATAAAATTTTACATCTGTTATTAAAACTGTGATTGGAAAACATCCTGAACTACAAACAGTAAGAAGCAGGATAACAATAAAAATCAGTAGAATAAGACTGATGCAGCAGCTCCTTATCTTACAGGAAATGACAAGAATATAAGCAGGGGTGTTTTATCTGGTCTCAAGAACTCACTGCAAAAATCATTTTGCCTTCACTTCCCATTCATGGGCCCATCACAGCAAAGAAAGCATTGAACAATTGTTATGGGACCTTTTCAAGACAGAACTTTGAGGTGAGAAAACATTTAAACATTACACTCCTATTGATCAGCTTTTTTAAGCAAAAGTCATATACTTAAATTTTCCACAAGCCTGGGAAAACATAAGCTTTAATCCCACTTGTTTTCTTGACATATCTAGTTTTAGTTTTAGAAATATTCAGAAGGGCATAGTGGATTCATCTAGAACAGTAATGGGGATTACATGGCCATCCAAATTTTACATTGGTCTATCTAGCATCCTTTATCATTACTTATACGAGGGATGTGAGGGTGATCTGGCTGCGACATCTGTCACCACATTGATCACCAGGGTTGATTTGGCTGATCTGGCTAGCTAGGCGGGTGTCCCCTTCCTCCCTCACCACTCCGTGTGCATTCCTCCCGAAGCTGCACGCTCAGTGGAAGAGGACGACCATCCCAGATAGAAGGAGTGTACCGATCTTCGGTCAAGGGCATACGATAGCTGCGCTGCCCTGCTAGAACCTCCAAACAAACATTACTTATGCGAAGAAGAACTGCTGAGATTTGCATCTTAGCCATACTGGATTGGTGTAATTCCCCATTCTGTCTACATGTAACAGGCATGCATGTAGCTACTATAACTTTCCCAGTTAGTCTTTCAGAGGGGTTGAAACTTTAACTCTCAGCATTTCCCAGCAGATTACATAATAAAATGTTTGCTCACAGGGAGTTCTGGAATCCAACTTCGGCACATTAGAAGGGCACCAGAAGGCTGATCTAATAAATCATGATTAGAGAATGCAGGTCTTCTACATTCTACTCTCACTTGTAGAAATCTACCAACTGTTCATAAAAGCCCTCAAGTAGGAGAATGGCTTAAGTTCTTTTTTTTTTCTTGCTGATTACAAGATTCTTTATATTTTTATTTGTTTATTTATTCCATTTATAGAGAACGGCATGGTCTCCTAGAGTTGAAGATGCTCACCTCCCACTTGGAAGGTTGAGACTTCTAGGCATGTGACAGCTGGTTCTCTATATCAGGCTGCAAAGAGAAAATATCTGCTGCAAATTCCACATAGGTATCAGGAATGGCATCAGGCCAGTAAACGCTCAGCTCCAATCAGTTGCTCCAACTCCACCATGATAAAAGGGATTACAAGAGGGGGGGAAACAGTTGATTTGCAGGTAGTCCTTGGCTTACAACAGTTCATTTACCGGTAGTGACCATTCAAAGTTACAATGGCACTGAAAAAAGTGACTTATGACCATTTTTCACACTATGATTGCAGGATCCCCTTCAGAGGTGGGTTCCACTGGTTCGCACTGGTTCAGGTGAACTGGTAGTGATAATTGGGCCTGGTTTGCCGAACTGGTAGGGACAGCAGGCTGGCCACATCCCCGAACCAGTCCCTCCGGTCGCCACTTGCTCACCCACCTGACACATCTGTCAGATGGCAAGCTGATGGGAGCTGGGAAGTGGCTGGCTGGCAAAGATCCCTCTCAGCCACGTCTTTGAGTGCAAGAGGACCAGAGGCTACTTTTCAACCCAGCCACTGGCCGCAGGGCACCAAAAAGTCCTCCGGTCACTGCTGCCATCTTGGCGCATGCACAGCTTTCTTCTCACCGGCTGGAGGACCTTTGGGCGCCCTGCAATCAGCGGCTGGATGGAAAAGAACCCTCTCAGCTGCCTCTTTGAGTGCCATAGGATTGGAGGCTTCTTTGTCACACAGCTGCTAGCTGCAGGGTGCCGAAAAGTCCTCTAGCCGGTGAAAAGAAAGCTGTGCATGTGCAAAAATGGTGACATAGACCAGAGGGGTTTTCGATGCCCTGCAGCCAGGGACTGGGTAGAAAATAACCATCTCAGCCACCTCTTTGAGAGCCGGTAGCCTGACCGGTGCCACCGCTGTTCCCGCCCGCCAGGTGAACAAAAGGAGCGAGTTGCGGCCACAGTCTGGTGGGAGTTGCAAGCCTGGCCTGGGGAGGTGGGGAGCAGCTGCGATGGCCATGGGAGAAGTGCCCCTTCTCCCCTCTAATGGCTGGCACACTGATCCAGGCCTGCTGGGTCCTCCCCCGTCCTCAAAAAATGTCAAAAAGTCCCAAAATGTTTCACCACCAGTTTCATGGGCATGGCTTGGTAGTGGTGGTCATGTGACTGCATATTTGTGAGTGATGTCAAGTTAGCCATGCCCACTCAGTCACATGCCCCCCACCTAGCCATGCCTACCAAACCAGTGGCAAACCCACCACTGATCCCCTTGATCACTTGATCAAAATTCAGACTCTTGGCAATTGACTCTTTATGATTGTTACAATGTCCTGGAGCCATGCAATCACTTTTTGCAACCTCCTGACAAGCAAAGTCACTAGGGAAGCCAGATTCACTTGGCACGTGTGTTACTAATTTTACACCTGCGGTGATTCACTTAACAATTGTGGCCAGAAAAGTCATAAAATGGGGCAAAACTCACTTAACAAATATCTCACTTAACAACAGAAATGTTGGGCTCAATTGCAGTTATAGGATTATCTGCATAGGCTGATTATTCTGGGTAGTTAACAAAGCAGGAATAATTAGAACTAAGACACAAGAAGGCAAGGAAAATCTGACAAGCAGTAAGATTGCTAAAACCTCTACTGGGGAAATAATAAATCCAGTTATACACCATACACCATAAATCAAATGACTTGCTTTATCTGGAATCTTTATAACTTCATGTTGTAATGCCAAACTACCTGTCTAATTTACATCTCCGATGTTGACAAAGACTTTCCTGTTCCATTTTGAAGTGAATGTTGCAGAGAGCATTAAGCTGAACATTTCAAATGTTCAGAAATGGATAGAAAATTGGTGCCTTGAGAATAATCACTAAAACATGTTTATATATAATTATTCAACCCAGGTATTTAATTTCTCAGTTGTACTGAATTAGATAGGGATCTTGAAACTGAAGGGGAATTTTTTAAAAAAAAATCAGAGCAAAGCCTCTGCAGACATTAACTGTGAAAATTTAAGTAGATACCAGTCTTTTCAGAGCCTTCAGAAAATTCCCCATGGTTAAATGTATTCAGGAACAAATGTAGATAATGCTTCACCTAAAAGGGGACACTAATTATTTGGAAATGCTACAAGTCATTAGTCACCCTTTGTAATTTTTACATAGAGGTTTGCTGTTATCCAGGAATTTCAATTAATTGTGCTTACTAAAAGGCATCCTGCATTTACAGACTGCATAGGACTCTTTTTATCACCGTAGGAAATTTCTGAGAGTTGGACTGAGAATAGCTATGACCAACAGAACAATCAATGGCTTACAAGGATACAAGAACAATGTAAAAGAGAAGCAGGAATCTCTAAGGGAAAGGGGTTAGCCAATCTTGCTCCTAGTCAGAAGAACATATGTTTCTGGCTTGAAAAGTTGGATACAAAATAATGCATAAAAGATAAATTGAGAGATATGTCTGCTAGCTATTCTTTGAAAATATGAAATATGCTCTTAGATGTATGATAGTATCAAAATACAAAAGATGAAATATCAGAAGGAGGCAAAACCAGTGTAAATGTTAGTTTCCTCTAACCAATCTATATAACACAAACTCTAGTAGATATTCTATTCATACATACTTAAAATCGCTTGTTTAGATTCAAATGCTAAAAATAAAGGTGTATCAAAAGCTACTTTTTAAATAAATTTATTATTTATTTATTGTTTTAATAGCATAACCCCCCTCCAACCAAAAATTTATAAAGTTCTAAAAGGAGAAAGAAAGAAGTACCAATTAAATAAAATGCAACAGTTGTAAACATTTAAAGGATATAGCTCAACTTTTAAACAACACAATTAAACCTTGACCGTGACCCTACAAATGCGCGCACGACAAAAGCGCACCAATGAAACTGCGGTGAGAAAACTTCAACGTCATAAACACTCCCACAACAACGCGCCAACAAAACTGCGCCCACAAAAGCGCGATTTAAGTTAAGGTAAGGGTTACAGTTAGGGTTAAGTTCAGGGTTAGGTTTAGGGTTAGGGTTAGGGTTATTAGGTTGTTATTAGTTGTTTGTTGAAGGCGCTCTTTTGTCGGCGCGCTGTTGTTGGCACACTTCTGCGCTCATTCGTCGGCGCGATTTCGACCTTGCGGTTTTCTCACCGCAGTTTCGTCGGCACGCTTTTGTCGAGCGCACATTTGTCAGTGAACCAACCTTGACTACATAGACTCATACTGTCCAGTCTTTCCATTACATTGACAAAAAGCTTCATCAAGCCAATGTTTAGTACGTGATGCATGTATTTTTCCAAGAACTTAATAACCATTTTTATCACAATCCAGTCATGAAAGATCCAATGTTCTTAATAAGTAGATGGATTCCAAATGCTACGAGTATCACATATTAATTTGGTTGGATCTTAATTCTGTAATGAGTAGATGATTAACAATAATATAAGTATATTCAATAAATTTGGAACAACCAGATAATATGTCCAAATAATATGTATTGATGTACCTTCATATTTATTGAAAATCTGACATAAAAAGGTGTAACAGATAAATTATCCTTTTAAAATGTGATTAGTCTTGACTTAAAATTGGAAGAAACCTATTTAACCATTATTTACAGTTCAATGCCACTGATTTATTAGAAATGGATAATCCAGTTATTTATTATTATTTGTATCCGTCAATATTTGAATATTGATCAATCTGTATTATTGGCTTGGTCTCTAAAGAAATAAGATTCTCTAAAATTATAAGAGTTTTTGAGACTGCCAATGCATCAGCTCCAAACTGAGAACCTCATCAAAAATTAAATTCAATATATTGCCATTAAGCAGTTTCTAGCAGGTTATCATCTTTCTTTAACCTTTAAAAGTCTTAACAGCCTTAGTTTCTCAGGCATTTGGGCCAGGCAGTTAGGGATGTGGCTTTTTGCTTTTGGATTTACTGTTTAATTCTTTAAGGCAGTGTTTCTCAACCTTAACGACTTTAAGTTCTGTGGACTTCAACTCCCAGAATTCCCCAGCCAGCCAATTAAAGTCCCCAAGGTTGAGAAACATTGCTTTAAGGTGTCATGGGTTGTTTCATATTGCTAGATAGCATTCAACACAAAACGAATTCAAGCTTTATTGACATGAGTCCTATTTCTGATCCAATTACCTACAGAGTTTGTGATTGCAATTGTGTTCAAGTAGAGGTTAGAGAACTGTCATCCTAGAACAGTGATGGCGAATGTTTTCGGCACTGAGTGCCCAAACTGGAATGTGCGTGCATGTATGCATGCGTGCTCCAGAGTGCCAGAAACCTGAAGACCAGATATACATGCCAGCCATGGTCTTTGGGTTTCCAGCATGCACATGCACATTGGTCAGCTGGTCTTTGCATGCTTGGGCACCAGAAAACCAAAACCAAAGACCAGTCAGCTGGCACACACTTGCCCAGTTTTGGCCATTTTTCAGGCCATTTTGGGGGGCATGTTTCAGCGCTCCAGCGCTTGCAAAGACCAGCATGCTGGAAACCAGAAGTGCAGTTGGTGATGGCATGCATGCCCAAGGAGAGGGCTTGGCATAGGTTCACCATCACAGTCCTAAACATTTGGAAAGCAATAGCCCTTCGACTTATATACCACTTCATAGTGCTTTACAGCCCTTTCTAAGCAGTTTACAGAGTCAGCTTATTGCTCCCAACAATCTGGGTCCACATTTTACCCACCTCAGAAGGATGGAAGAATCTCTGATCTTAATGGGAGAATTGGGTTAGATAATATAAAGGATCCTTCCAATTTTACGATTCTATTATTCTATGATTCCCATATTGTAATATATTAGATCCCAGCACATTCACTATATCTGCCAATAGTATCTTCAAGAAGTACTGCCTTTTCTCCACTTCACTCCACAATAGCTGTGCAGTCCCCCAAACTATCTTTTTAATCTGGAAGTAATGCCATTCCTTCTTCAGTTGCTTTTTCTCACTAGATTTGCCTAAAATGGAATCTTGCATGTAATTTCTCTGCTGCTTTGTCTTGCTTTGAAATACAAGATATCTTCCTCAGCATTCATCTCCACTGATATCAAGAATTCCAGGGCAAAGCATTGTAAAGATGTCCTTTACTTCCACTTTGTTCAATAGATCAGTTATATTGGTTAGGATCAGAGGTGGGCTTCACATAATTTAACAACTGGTTCGCCTAGTGCAGAATCGAAAATGTGCATGCGGGGGGCTTCAAATACACAGCTATTTCCTGCTCGTAGCTTCCAGCACACCTTCCCAGGCAGCCGCAGTGAGTAGAGCGGGCAAGGTGCGGAAATCATCTGGGCTGTGTGGGTGGGGCAAATGAGCCAGAGAGTGAGATATATAGGATGGTATAGCGCTGAGGTGGGTGGTCGGAACTAGTGGTTTGCCCAAACTGGTCTGTACCAGCAGCAGCCCACCTCTGGTTAGGATCAACTTAGGGATAATCACCTTATGACTGAAAGAAAGCTATTTATTTGTTTGTTTAATTTATATCTCACCCATCTCACTATCCAAAGCAACTCAAGGTGGCATGTATATTTAATGGATAAATAAAGTCCTACACTTTACAGAATGCTCATGCTTGGCAAAACTCATATCCTACTAGATCTCATTTCTAGGGAAAGGGTGGAGGCACACATCTTCAGGAGATGTACAATTCGTCTTTTCACTTTAAAATATATCCACAGAAGTCTTCCAATTTGACTTATGCAGAAACAGACACCTTTGTTATTTTTCCCAGCACTCATGCCAAAAATCAGAGTTTAAAAATTGCCCTTAAACTGCTAGCACATGTATTTTCTTGTAAAATGAACAGTACAGTAGTTTGGGGGAAATTGTTTTCACTGGAAAAGTGGTATAAGGATAAAGAATAAAATATCCTTTCATCCCCTCAAATGGAAGCTATTATCCTACCTTAATGTTACATTTCCAGGTTGTTGTTTTTTAAATCAATCATTTGGAAGATCAATCGTGGATATCTTGCATTACGTGATTTCATCTCATCATCAAGCTCTTGCAAATATTTCATCACAGAATAGTTTGCGTTTATGATGTAGTTTCCAAAATAGTATTTAAATGTTTAACAGTTCCTGCACACTTGCACATGTATGCATTGTTGCCCTTTTAGTGCCCCAGATAAAGATATGTGCAATACATATAAGAATTAAAAGAAATAACGTTAATACAATTTATTCCAATAAAATAGGTATTGCAGTGGTTTTGTGAGTTAGCCATTATTTTATCTTTTTGATTTCTATAAATTATGTTAAAAATAATGGTGACCATGATTGGTCCTTATTCTATATGTGGATCTGATGGTAATGTTTTGTCAAAAAGGCAAACTGTAATTTACTTCAACTTTGAATGGTGTACTTCTAATCTCCTTTTACAGATGGAGGAAGACAAGGGGAATATAACTTTGAAATGGAACATTGCACATGAACTGCCTGAATTAGAATTGCATTCTGCTTTACCAATTTTGAGGTTGTACTACGCTAGTTCTCTTACACACGGTTGGTGCAGTGTCTTCGCGGGATAATTATCCTTGCTGTACTAGTGCTGTGACTAATGTTTTATGACAATCTTTGTTGTGTTATTTTTGTTTGGAAACATTTACAGGAAATATACATCATATAGGAGACATCAGATACATCCATTGTTCTATGAATCTGCATTTTACCATTGAAAGAATCTTCTTATAAAAGGCCAGCAATCATAATTTTGAGAAGCATTTTGTTTTCTGGGCATTTTGCTACAAAACAATAGCATACAATACCCTTCAACCTTCTAATCCCCTGACAGACAATGGATATAAAGTTAAAGAATAGTTAGAAATTTAGCATTACAAATGAGAAAAAAATAATATTAAAAAGTGAGATTCTTCCCTGTCTCTAATTCACTCTATGTTTTATATTGACCAGATAGTAGAAAAATATTACTTAATAAACAGTAGAATTTTAACAAATCCTTATAGGTCACATTGATTCAGGAACAAAGTCTTATCTGTAGTCCATCAACTTACCATCCATGGGGGGGATGCAATTTAGCAAACAAATGTGGGATGGATTTTATCCTTCAGCATAAGATTAGTGGCTTCCTCATTTAATGGCCATTCACAGTTACAATAATGATAAGAAAGTAATTTTATGACCAATTCTTGCATTTGTGGGCATCAAAAGTCCATAAAGCAAAGGAAAGCTAATGTATGATTGTAAGTACAATCAGAGTTTTACTTAGTGCTTACGTTCCTTAATGACCAAGTTGCCAGTCTCACTGGTGGTCACTAAATGGTCAACTCAGTTTCATTCAAGAGGCCTCAATAAAAGTCTCAACTTTGAATAGCTACAGTAAACAGATGGAGTCTGCACCTAATAACTGCAGCAAGACTGTTGGCGGCGCAATACTGGAAGAAGGAAGACTTGCCTACAATCCAAGAATGGACATTGAAAGTCACAAACTTAGCCGAGATGGCTAAAATATCAGCATATCTTAAAGATCACTCAAATGAGAGATATAAACGAGACTGGAAAAAATGGATTGACTATATACAAAATAAATACGGGACCAAGAAATTCCAGTTAGCCTATGCTTAAGATCAGAAATGATTTCAACTGTTTAAAGTTAGTTCAGTAAGAAGAAGCTAAGGTCAATGTAGAATGTCATTAATTTCTTTATTTCTTTTTTCTCAATAGATTTTAGACTGTATTAGTTAAAAATCCATACCGTGTACGGGTTCTGGGAAGTCAGGGGGGGGGAAGGAGGAGGGGGGGTTGGGGGGTGGAGGGAGGGAGGGGCATACAAAAAAAATTGTACTTCAATGTTTTAATGATTGACGAATGATGAAATATTTGTGTTTTTTAAAAGAAATAAAACCTTTTTCTATAAAAATAAAAGTCTCAACAAAAACTTTCTAATTTATCATTTAAAGTATATTTAAAATGCTGAATATCTGGACCAGATGTTAATTCAACTATTTTTAAAAGTGTATGAAACATTAGGGAGAAATGATCATCAATGAGGCATATGAATGTGAATTCACAATGTGAATTGTTAGGAAGCATTATTTCAGGTCCAACATGTACTAGCAGAAAGGTGAATGAACATTCCTAAGTCCTCTCTGCTTTAACAAACATCTAATAAATTACACTTAAGCAAACCTGAGCACATTGTTTACACTTAAGAATCAGATAACAAGAGACTATTTCATTTCAGTGGGACTTTTGTGTTTGTGTAGACCTTCAAATTAGCATTCAGTCCTAGAACCCCAACAAAGAAGTCCCTGCATTTTTCTTGACAAGGTTTTGGAAGTGGTCACCATTGTCTGCTTCCAAGGGCCAAAAGAGAATGACTGGACCAAGCTCATCCAGCTGGCTTTGTACCTAAAGAAAAACTAGAACTCACTGCTTCTTGGTTTCTTATCTACTGAGCTTCTTGTGTGTTAATAATAATATATTTTATATCGTTTTGGATTCTATACTTCACTTTGTCATTCTGCGTATTAATTCTTTTACAAATCCCACTAGCTTTTACCGTTCTAATTTCAGGCTAGAGTTTTATTGTTCAGAATTATGTAATAGAATTAATAAGATTATGTTACTAAGTTATTAAGTTATTAAGATTACGGCATTCCACCTGAATTGTTATATTGAGCCCTGAATCCTGGCACTGGCTTACTTGTGTTGAGAAAATGGGTTGTTGTTTTTTCCCCAATTATATTGGTAGAAAATGAAAACTAGCAAGATCATATGTAAAGGTCATACACATTAGGAAGAAAATAGGGAAATTTAAACAAAAGAAAGCATTTAAAGTAAGCGTAGAGAACTCGTGGCCTTTCAGATATTGCTGGTGTTGGAAAATTACTGAGTAATTTCCAATTTAGTTTGCATCCAGCACATTTTCAAGCAATCTTGTATCCATGGCAGAGCAAGCACACCCATATTTCAGCTTAGCTACCAAAATATACTGTAATATTTATTTATCAAACATTAGAAAGCATCAGAAACAGTTAACTGGGATAAATGGGATAAAACAGAAAAGCAGGGACAGAGAAATACATAGACAACAATTAACATTCTCTCCCTTTCTATCTAAGGGCACAGAACTGTCCAAAGTCACTAGAAACAATACTATGAGTGATTGGCATGGAGAGTGCCAGAGAGAGTGGTTGTGCCAGTTTTAATCTTTTTGTGCACATAACAGCAACAGAATAGGGATGGAAAGGAGGACCCCAGGAGAACCTTCTTGTGTTCTGCACCATGAAAGAAACAATTTAGTGGACTGGGTTAATACATTTCACTATTCCTGGTAACAGGCCATGACGGGAGATTCAGCACAACGTCTAGAAAGTCATGCATATCCCACCAACACACACACATGATGGATGGATGGATGGATGGACAGAAGATAGGTAGGTAGGTAGGTAGGTAGGTAGGTAGGTAGGTAGGTAGGTAGGTAGATAGATAGATAGATAGATAGATAGATAGATAGATAGATAGATAGATAGATAGATAGATAGATAGATAGATAGATAGATAGAGTGAGTGAGTGAGTGAGTGAGTGAGTGAGTGAGTGAGTGAGTTAGATAGATAGATAGATAGAATAGATGATAGATAGAAGATATTCCTTTCCCATTAGATCAGATCCATCCAAATAGAATAAACCCAATTACTCTATCAAATTTAAAATATCATTCTTCTGCTTTGTTTGACTGCTTTACATTCAGTGACCTCTAGATTGCTACTTTAAGAATATTACTGCAAATGATTTGGGACTGTTCCAGAACATAAAACCAATTTACATTTCCCCCCAATGAGTTCTACCCATCCATTTCTCCCTCACCCTTTATCATTTTCTTCAGGATTATCAACCATAAATAAGAGATTTGCCCATTACCAACATATTCAGAACCCTTTCAAATATGCCCTTGATCTTCTTCTCTGCTAATATCTTGCTGCAAACCTCCTACTCATTAGAAAAGTTTGATAGAAATTGATGGATGTAACCTACTGTAATTAGTGGACTTGTTCTTAAATAAACATGTTCTGGAAAGTGGTCAAATTAACTATGCTCCTTATCTTTTCCCATTTGATATCTACAGTATCAATTGAGTTTATTTCCCTATTCTCCAACTATTAATGCTGTATATGTATTCAGTAGCCAGAACATACAACTCCATGGTGGCTTTTCTGTAACTACTTCAGTGATCTATGGAAATAAATAAGTAAATTAATGTTAGATTTGGTACAGATGTGCATGTGAGCTGAGAATAGAATTTCAAGCATCCGGATTACTCAATCTTTATTGTGTATTTCTTACCGTGGTGGGTTGCTAGCTGGTTTACTACCGGTTTGCTCGTGCTTGAGTGCATGCAACACTTCTACGCATACGCAGAAGCATTCTGGTGGGTGGGCGGAGCCTCCCGCCACCACCACCAGTTTGCCCAAACTGGGTTAAACTGGGAGCAATCCATCTCTGATGTCTTATCTTCTTATAGTTAGCATGGCTAAATATGGAAATGAACACATCAGCACATGTTATTACATAAAATAAATAAATATGCTTTGCTAAATACATTAAGTAGAAGCATGCCAGTATATTTTTAATTTAATAAATGGTGCTGACACCAATAAGTCACCATAATGTTGTGATTAAATTACTAGAGAAGGAAAGAGGAAACAGGACAAACACGTGCACATGCACACACACCGAGAGAGACGGGGGAGAAGAGTGGCAGATATTCTGATTTTCCTTGAAATCCATCACCACACTAAAGGAACAGAAATGTTAGAGACAAAAATGCCTGAGAGGTCAGTGGAAGATGATCAGACACTTCAGAGGCTGGTGACGGGTCCTGTCAACGGCCTTAGGTTCCCTGGTGAAAATTTGTTTTGATAGAAGCAAAATGTCAGATATCAGCAGTGTCATTGCCCTTTTAGCTACTGTTTACATGACTGCCACTGTAAAGTGCATTACAGAGTCACCCCAGGACACTAGCCTAGGAAAATGAACGAAACATTTCACCCAACTTGCAAATTAAAATATGGTAATATTGTGCTTTCATCGGCTTCCAAAAGTAACGCCTGCTATGTCCGCTATGCATTTAGATTTGCCTGTTTTGTCCATTTTAAATAGCACACAGAATGGCATTTCAATAACATTTTAGACTAAAATAGCTTCTTTAGCTGATAAACTGTTCCCCATTTTGACTGAATAGTAAATATCCCTTGTTCTTGGGCTTAATTGTACCATTCAGCCATGCTAGTGCAGGGGAGAGTTTGTGTGTGTGTGTGTGTGTGTGTGTGTGTGTGTGTGTGTGCGCGCGCGCTACCTCAAAACAAAAATACAGTAGCCATGAATTTTATTAGTGGAGCATTATGGTAGATAGCCTGACACTGCTGCTTAAAGTTTATAGCTGCTGAATGTATGTCCCCTAAGGGTGAGCAGGACCAAGAAATATTTTCAAAATTAAAAAAAAACCCAAGAAGATGCCTTGAGAGTAGGCAAGAATTAAGTGAGAAAAGAAAACTCAGAGAAGCAAAACAAGGCTTGATTTTGCCTTAGCCGGAACATCACTGCTGGCTTTTAAGAGCGTGTCCATTTAAGTCTTGCAAAGGAAATGTAAATTACAAGAACGAGATGCAGAAAGGAGAGAGCAGGTTGTATATCACTTCCAAATGTCTGGGAAAAAGGGATCTGCCAAAAAGCTTAACAGAAAGAAATTGGACAGACTCTATATTTTGTCTTTTACAGACCGGTGTACTCTAGGGAATTTGAGGGGTGAGTGTGTTCTCTTACATTATTAGTTGTTGGTTACTTACTTAGTAGTTAGGTAGTTAGCATCTCATATTTTGCTGGTTCAGGTTAAAGTCCAGTACTGATTGACTTGCGTGTAACTATCTACCCTGGAACACTGATGAACAAGAATCTGTCAAATGGGTTTAAACCAATGGTGGGATTCAAAAATTTCTACTACCGGTTCTGTGAGTGTGGCTTGGTGGGTGTGGCAGAGGAAGGATACTGTAAAATCTCCATTCTCTCTCCTGCCACAGGAAGAATATTGCAAAATCCCCATTCCCTTCCAATCAGCTGGGACTTGGGAAGCAGAGAACAGAAGAGGGCAGGGCCAGTCAGAGGTGGTATTTACTGGTTCTCTGAACTACTCAAAATTTCCTCTCTCCAGAACTGGTCAGAACCTACCGAGTACCATCTCTGGTTTAAACTAGTTTTTACCAATTGCAACTTACTGTATCTACCCTTATTGGGTAGATATATATGAGAGAGGGGGGAGAGAGGGAGGGAAAGGGACAGGGAGATCTAGCAATAGCAATAGCAGTTAGACATATATACCGCTTCATAGGGCTTTCAGCCCTCTCTAAGCGGTTTACAGAGTCAGCATATTGCCCCCAACAACAATCCGGGTCCTCATTTTACCCACCTCGGAAGGATGGAAGGCTGAGTCACCCCTGAGCCGGGGAGATTTGAACAGCCGAACTGCAGAACTGCAGTCAGCTGAAGTAGCTTGCAGTGCTGCATTTAACCACTGTGCCACCTCAGCTCTTCATATACATATATAGATCTTCAGATCTTCATATACATATATATTTTCAGGTCCAGTTCAACTCCCAGTGACTACATGAACATGCCATGCCATTTGCTCACCAACAATATGTAATTGACTTGGGTTTTTTTTTTCCTAGACTGTTTCTGGTCCTATCTATCCTACAACCCTGGAATTCCATGGCAGAATCCCCTGCAAGAATTACCGTAACCAATCTTGGTCTACTATGTTTTTTGAACCCAGGTAAGACTGGCCAAGCTAGTGCTAGTGGGAGCAGCACAGCAAGTTTCCCTTTGTAGGGAGAAATCAATTGCAGCTTTCTAATCATTAAGCACAGATGCAGCCTTAATACAAGTATTGAACAAATCATATAGCCTCTCCAGAAGAAAACCATTTTGATGTTGTAACCTCCCTTCAGTTACTCTATTGCAGGGGTGTCAAACTCTTGGCCCACGGGTCAGATGTATCATGCTCTGGCCACACCCATGCCTGGTTTAGCGAAGGGGAGGAAAGTCGCAATATGTGATGCCGCCATGACAACACAGGTTTGACACCTGTGCTGTATTCCATCTATACTTATGGTCTTGCCCTTTTTCAATAATCTCCTTATATTTATTATGACTTCCCATCCACTCTGCTCCATATTATAACTGTTCCTTTCCCTTGTTGAATATCTTTACAGCTGTCTTTTTCAGGCTATAGATCTTACACATTATCTTTCATCCTTTCATCCATTCTCTTACATAGATTTTTCTCATCTGTGTCATTTCACCAAGCATCCTTTTTTAGCCTTCACATTATTTATTTGTTTGCCTATTTAATTAATCAAATTTCTCCCATCCCACAATCATTAAAAAGACTCTCAGTGGCTCATGAAAAAAATTGCACACATAGTGGTGGCATTCTACAACATAGTTCCCTCCACTCTCCTCCAAGCTGCCTCCAATTTTTTTTTCCTTGAATCCCTTCATATTCATTCTTTTGAAAATTAATCTATCTTTAAATTGTTCTTTTTATACTTTTTCCCTACTTCTTTCCTATCAACTTCTATTTTTTAATCAGGAACCATTCTTCACTCTTTAATGTCCTGTCTCAAATTCAGAACCTCTCAACATTCTTCACTAATTACCTCAATCTTTCATCATAAACAATCAAATCAAGCACATTTTTAGATTTATGTAAGTAAGTAAGTAAATCTTCATTACAGTCAAAGACCAGCAATACACATTAGTTTTTACAATATGTTAAAAAGTACTGGCATTAAGATATAATTAAAAAGGACTGACGTTAAAAGTGGGAAATAACATACATATTCTCAGATTGTTCGGATCACTCCCTGGTTTACCCGGGTGCAACGCTGTTAAGTATAGGAGTAAATACAATGGTCCAAAGATTGTTAGAAATATGTCCAGATAATAGGTACAAGATGACAACTATACTTCTGTAGCCAATTTTTTTTCTTATGGACACTGCAGCCGCACAGAACTTTGCCAATGCATACGTGGTAACTGGGTTAGTGTCCTGAAGGAGAAAGCCTAGATAAAAATTGTCTGCCCTCCCTGGCAATCTCTCTAATAAGGGGAGAATATGTTTATGTTAATTTATGTTAATTTTTTGCCATGTGAACCTATATGCAGATGTGTGCTTAAACCACAGATTTGAAACAGATATGGTTCTAAGTAGTTATTCATCAAAGTGTCATCATTCTTAAAGGTCCAAATGACACAATCAATTTTGCTGTTCTCGCTCCTCTTGTTTCCACCCATTCATTCATATCATCCAGCAAAGTAATTTTTTCTGATATTTATCATTAATTTTTCCATCATCATCTTTTAACTTGAATATATTTTGCAACTACTATTGATCTATGGACTCCTAGGTTATACATTTATATAACATTTATACATTTATATAGGAGTGTAATTTATACAGCCTAAATTACACCAGTTCATGTTTTCAAATTAACCCTTTTGCTCACATTAAGCTAATTTGCATAACAATATATTCTAACACATTAAGCACTGTACCATAGGAGATGACCAGGGTGACCTTGAGAGAGGGGTCAAACACATTATTATCAGTCATGATTCCCTGAGTGCCTCTAGAGATCCAAGTCCAGCCCACCTTGAATGCCTTCTTATTTCCTGCTAATTTCTCTTGACTGTTAGTAGCTCAGATTCTTGTAGAGAGCTTAAGGTTGCAAAAATCTTTATATTCCTTTGAACTGCCTGTTTCTCCTGATTTCCCCAATTCTTGACATGCACTGCGTGGTGCCCTTGATACGTCTTATTTTGTTAAATCCTCAGTCTACAGGGATGTTACAACCAGTATGTCGTACATTCTTGCATTTGCCGTTGCTCTTCTTTTGTTGGTATACCATTTTTTTTTATACTTTGGGAGAATGAAATAATCCATCTTCCATATAGTGAGCAGTTGCACAGTTATATCTTGGAATAGACTTTTTCCCCCAGTGGGATTTTTTTTGTTCCACAGATATTCATGTAAAGTGGGGGGGGGGAGACAAAAAAGCAGGAGAGGAAAGAGAAGAGAAAGCCTAGCTCCTATTCTATTTAGAAAGACTACTATATTTATTATCCAGCTTTTTAATTATAAAATCAATGAAATGTTAATGATTTAAACATTACTTTTGCTCAGTGGGAATTCCAAAAACAAAAATGATTTTTTCTGTGTGTGACATAAATTTATAAATTGCTCAATTTGTCAAGACAATATCCATTAGTAATTATGAATATTTAATGGAAAGGAAAAGTGGCAGGAACAACTCACTTAAGTTCCTAATGACTTACTGGAAATAGGAAGGAGAAGTTCACATAAGCCCGTTGATTAACTGTTTCTGTAACATAGGAGTCTATGAGCAGACAACTGTGCGCCATTTGTTTGCTATCATACATCTTTATTCCCACAATTATATCTCCTTTAAATAATCCAACCAGGTTACAGTCATCAAATATAAGACTTACCATGTTTTTCTTTTTAAAAAATCTTATATTGATCTGGGGTTTTTGGTATGTCATGACTTAAAGCTATAATTTTATGCAGAATTTCCTCATTTCCTTATTGCATACAGGATTCAGAAACCTCTACCTGTTAACATTTCCCATCTGGATTGAAAGGTATAACAACAAAGACAAATCGAAAAAGATTCATCCAGATGCAGAAAAGAAAGATGGAAAGTCCAAACAGCATTCATAACTTTTGCCAGGAAGCTTGGAATATTGGACGTAGGATGAGGAACAATTAAATTAAAGAAGATGGGAAAATAGACGAAGTTGGTAAAGAAAAGGATAAAAAGTAAAGACTCTTAGAATTTGCTGCCAGCCTGGTAGCTGAGATTAGTCTTCAGTGCAAATATATATTTTAGAATTCCTTATGATGCAGCTTTCCTCATCAGAGCGGGCACCTAAGGGAAAACTGAAATGTGAAGGACTAAATGGTAATGAACATCAGGGGAACTAGAAATCTACCCACTGAGCCATCCTGCTACTTTCCTATTCCCACAGCACCAAAGTAATATAAAGGCTCAATATAGGATATTTGGGGAATGGCTAATGGATTGGAGTTTTCAAAGCCATATGGGTTGAGATGATAAATCACTAATGGTTTACCAGAAACACTAATTCTTGAGAACATGGATGTTATAGGGCTGCAAATAAATATGCTGAAATTCAGAGAGAGAAAGAGAGGAGGAGGAGGAGGAGGAGGAGGAGGAGGAGGAGGAGGAGGGAGGAGGAGGAGAAAGAGAGAGAGAGAGAGAGAGAGAGAGAGAGAAAGAGAGAGAAAGAGAGAGAGAGAGAGAGAGAGAGAGAGAGAGAGAGAGAGAGAGAGAGAGAGAGAGAGAGAGAGAGATTCTTGTTTTGGAAAATTATTGTTGTATAGTTTTTATATTCTGCTTCATTTGATTAAATTGGCCTGAAAATAAAGGGGGGAGGAAAGAAGGAAAGAAGGGAGGGAGAGAGGAAGGAAGGAAGGAAGGAAGGAAGGAAGGAAGGAAGGAAGGAAGGAAGGAAGGAAGGAAGGTACTTGTCCTGATTTTCAAAAGAGAGATGGAGCTAAGATCTAGAAAAATCCACAAGTGTTCCCACTTCAATCTCTCTTGTAAAACTATTTGAATGTGATCTGCAGAGTCTTTTATTACCTCTGAATGAAGGTAAATTTTTAGATGAGAAGATCAGTTATAAACATGTAAATAAAAGTATTGGAATTCTTCAAAGATGTCCTTGCTGCCAAGTCATAGTTTCCTTTGTTGCATTTAAAAACTGTAAAGAATGGTAGCATGCTAGCAACTTCATCACCAGGGGCTTTTGCCAATACCCCATTCATTTTTTAAAAAGTGTTCAATTAGTTATACCATAAAAGCCTTCATTGTGGGAAGCAGGAGGCCATGTTCTCCCTTTACTCTCTTCTCCCTTTCCCAAAAAACACATGTGTTATCTGCAACTGCATACATGATCATCTCATAAAATGTGCAATGAACAAATGCCATTAATGCCAAAATTCTCAGTAAGGTCAATTCGATTGAGACACCACCAAGTATGGTATTCTAACTCCTAGAACTTCTGTGCTTCTAGATCCCTTAAAATTTTGCTCAGTGGCTTTTAATTACATTCTACAAATTCCTTTGAAGGCTTCATTTAGGCACCAACAGCAACATAGGCATCAGTCCATGTAATCAAGCTAATGAGGTACCGAGACAAATGGCAAAGAGAACTGTCACAAACAACACCAATCAAAGCATTTCCCCAAAGGATTTGAGCATAAATTTAACAGAAGGAAAGAGGGTAGCAGCATCTAATGAGGAACTAAATGGGCGATTGCTCTCTGTAAAAAAAAAATACAAAGGAAGAAAGAAACAAGATTTCTTCATTTTGGAGAACTCTAATAAGGCTACTCAATAGCACTTAACAGTACAAATAAACTTATATATGTGATCTCTTCAGCTTGACTGCTAGCTCTCTCCGGACTTGAATTGTCAGACAATCTCATGCTCTCTTTATTTCTACTGTTTTCCAGAAGGGAACACTGTCAGAAAATAAATGCCAATTACCTGTATTTTCCCTTTTTAGAATGTGCAGATACTTGTCTACCCTGGGGTAGAAGCCAGCTGTTGACTGATGGAGAATTTACCTTTCTGTGTTACCACATTGACATGTGATTATTAGCAGTAAGAATGGAAATTTATAGGCCAGGAAAATATGAGATTACCTGAAAAGTCTATATGCATTAAAAAAAGATAGTGGTATACACACTCATTACCCATCAAAGCTCCTGACCTCTCAAGCTTCCACATTCTCCGCTCCATTTGGCCAACAAGCTGTTGAGAATAAAAGTTACTTCCAGCGTCATGAAACCTCTACTAAACCTCTTGTTCATCTGAATGCAAAATGATTTGTTTCCAAGCTTTCTTTCAGCGGAGGGATTTTGAAGAAATTCTCACAGATGGATCATGGTGTTCTTGTACTTACTAGTTAAGACAAAGAAGTTGATAATAACAGCCTACTCTAGCATTGTACAAACATCACTGCAATCATTTGCAGCTTCTCTCAGGTTTCCAAGCAAAAGGCAACTTAAGGCAACTGCACCTATTTTATCAGACTAGAAACTTGGGACAGCCAGAGATGTATTTTTTAAAAAAAGAACAAAAGCAACATCCTCTGCTTTTTTCTTTTTTTCTTTTTCTTTTTTTTTTCTTTCTTTCTTTTTTTTTTTTTGAATAAGCACTAGGCAGATTTGGGTCTTTGAATTTAAAGATTTAAATTTAAAGATTGACCTCACCACTTTCATCGCTCTCCTTTGGTATTGCTATTTTTACCTTCTCCTGCTGTCGCTTTTGGATAAGGAACCATACTGGTCGGTGCCCTCTCCTCCTGTCTCTCAAATGTAATTAGAGATTTACGTGTACATTTAGTGAATGTACATTTGAATAAATTTGAGCAACAAATGCCTGCAGTGTTCTCAGAGGAATTCAGCTCATCCAGGGCTTTCCTCCACTTTTCCTCCACCAATCGTATCTGGGCAAATCCAATTCCAGTTATCCCGTACAGAACACAGCCAGATATTTTCCACCATTGAAATGGTGATATCTATTTATTTACAAACAATGTTTTCAAACTGCTATGTAGGCAGGAACTAGGGACAAGAGATGGAAGCTTACCAGGGTTGAGTTACTGCTGGCATTACTGCCAGTTTGATGCCAAGCAATTGCCAGCACTCTGGTGGTTCGAGTCCAGTTCTGTGGAACAGGGTAAGCTCCAGTGGTGAGTTCCTACTGGTTCAGACTGGTTCGGCCTGGGTTGCAAAATTGCCCATGCATTGAACTGGCAGTTGTCACTGATGATGGATTTGATACAGGCTCTATTAGGAATATTCTAGAAGTTGATACTTTAAAAACTTCAGTTCGAGATCTTGGAAAATAAAGATATGATTATCATTCCCATTAATATATAGCCATAATGTCCTGCAGTTATCTATGTTACAAAATCAAACTATACTATTTTATCAAGGTGTTATTTAAAAGAAGAAGGGATGGTTGCAGAGACAAACGTAGCAACTTTCTCTTTTAATAATGTGTGCTTTAGCATATTTTCCAAGTATTATGTCCCTCTCACTAGACAAGAAAGAGTAAGGCAACATCAAATTGTTGATGTTGCTTTACTGAACAAACAAAAAAAGATCTTAACGGATAATCTTTTCCATTGAAGCAATTTTTGCAAAGCACTTCCCAGCATCAAACACTTCCTAACCAACTCAATTTATTATGGATTTGATATGGATTTACTCCCCACAGCATTTGTTTGAAGTTTGTAAGATTCACCTCTCTATCCTTCACCCCCAAGCACCTCTGTTATGTATTTCAAGGTAAATTAAGCTTTATTTCAATTCAAAGTCAAAACAGTTCTATAATTTTTTTTTAAATATCTGTGTCCCAATTTGTCACAGACTCTGCTTTATTTTAAGCACCCTGCCTCTTTCCTATATTCTAAATTTCCTGGACGCATACATACTCAGGAGGCACTTCCATAATGAATTATCTGATGGTGACACACAGTTTTCTCTCTGGCCCAAGTAGGTATCCTAAGCTAGAGGATTTTTACCACTCTCCACCAGCTTGTGTTCTTAACACTGGTATGGCCAAGAATAAGAAATCATTGAGTGGAGACATCATAAAAGGTCATTAATACACCCAATCTTGGGCCCCATTTTCTCTCAAAGTCCCAAATGAGGGCCAGAAAAGTTACACACAATGGATTTCCCTTTCACTAGTATCAGTATAAAAAAAATTATTTCACAAAAAAAGACAAACAACTCAGTCCATATATTCAAGTTTGACTTGACAAAAGTATAGAGTTATGGAACTAGCAGTTTTCCTGATATAAATTTATGGATTTATTACATTTATATGTGCCTATCTCCAGTGTATTTTTAAAATCATGATAGTTTCAGAGGAATGGCCTACTGCATTATCTTACAGTAGTAGGAATTAGCAAAAATCTTCTGGTGTCTCATAAACTAATGACATTATCACTGTGCTAGTTTTCATGGATTATTGATATTATTTTTGATTAGATGTTTGGTGGACTATTGTCTTCAGGTGGGTTTATGTAGACTAGCCATTTCCAAAGGAAGGATGAAAGAATTGTAAAAGGAGATGTCAGAACAATAAAACAAAAATAGCGAGAACTACTTATCAGTTGTGGTCATTCACACAGAAATTGTTCAGTGTAGCATGGATATCTTTGCACCAATGAGCTGATTAGCATATAGAATACGATAAGAAACCTAAATTGGACTTTAATCCTTCAGAAACTATATTAATTCACCAAGAATTATTAGGATTATCCAGTGATTCATGAAAGCTGACAATACACTTGTTGGAATTTAAGGTGCTATGACATTATTTGTTGCTAAAAACGTGAACAGATTTTCCAACAATCTTCTCCCTAATCCCCGGAACATGAGTTCAAACAACAGCCTGCTAAGCAATATCCAATGTCCGTGTTGACCACAAGTTAAACATAAGCCAGCAATATGAAGCAGCTGCTTAAAAGGTAAATGCTGTCATTTGGAAGTGGTTTGCCACTGTTTTCTTCCTAGAGCAAGACTGACCCAAAATCACTTGGCTGGCTTCATGCCTAAGGCAGGACCAGAAGCAAGAGTCTTCTAGTTTATAGCCTGGTGTCTTAACTATCACATCAGACTGGCTCTTCCACTTTACTATATTCATTTGGATTGAGCCAAATGCACCATTGAGCAAAGAGGACACTGACAAATTTTAGCAACTTCAAAGGAAGTCTACAGAGATGGATTTACTCCCCCTTTTTTGAAGTTTCTTAGATGCCACCTTCCTTTTCTTCACCCCAAGAATCTCTGTTATGTACTTTAAGGTAAATTAAGCTTTATTTCAATTCAAAGTCACCATTCTACAATTTAAGAAAAGCACCTGCGTTTCAATAATATACTTTATTTTAAGCACAATATGTCTTTTCTAGGTTCTAATTTCCCATTGCAGATACATATGCAGGAAAAAGATAACTAGGAGCAGCAGAAATTAAAACACATGTGTAATTCTGATTTTTCTACACTGAAAGAGTTCTGATTTCAGGGAGGGGGGAGACAAAAAGCAGTTCCATCTATATCAACTGAGCAAAAGAGACCCTTGAGAATTGTTCTTCTGAAAACTGAAGAGTCCCTTCCAATTCATTCCTCAATCTAGCAGAAGCTTCCTCCAGGTAAAAAAACAAAAACCTATTTTTCTGAATTTGGACACTTTACTAATACTTCATTTTAAACTTCACTGTTTCCCAATTATAATTGACCACCAACAGCCTTCTAACCTGGTAATTCAAATTTGTGGATAAAAAGAAGGGAGGAATGAATTCTATGCATTTCTCCAGAAAAAGAAAAAGGTCCAAATACTGACAGATTATAGCAGGAGTGAGCTTCAAAAATATTAGCAAGGGGTTCTCTGCCCAGCTGCTAGATGGGCGTGGCCATGGTGGGCATGGCCTAGTTGGCCTTCTGCATCACGGTGGGGGAGGACATTTTTGCCCTGCCCAAACTCTGGAGGCTTTCCTTGAGTCTCCAGGAGGGCGAAAATGGCCTCCCCATGCTCCGGAGGTCCTCTGGAGGCTGGAAATGAAACTTCCCAAACTTCCAGTAGGCCTGTTTTTCACCTTCCCTGAGCCTCCACGTGCACCCTGCACCTACATCCAAAATGGGTCGCATGGGGACTCCTGGAAGGGGCAGGGTAGGGTGGGTGGGGCCAGCCAGGAGTGGGATTTGGGGGCTCTCCAAACTGCACAGAATCTTAGCTAGAGGTTCTCCCGAACCCCTGCAAACTCCCAGAAGCCCACCCCCAGATTAAAGTCCAGTGGAAAGAACTCCCTTATAAAGTCTTCAGTGCTACACACTGATGAAGCAATCATTGCACAGAGAGTGACAGGACATCCAACCCCAAATTGTGGCTTCCTTAAGAGCCACATCTCCCACCTCTGAAAGAATGTCTAAAGCTTTTTTTTTCTTTTTTCTTTTCATCAAACTGAATCAGAACTGAGGGAGAAAAATGGAGGATATTTTTTCTGCTCAGCACTTTTCCCAACCTTTAAAAAAAAAGATTATTCAATTCTAAATAAAGGGAGCAGTGACAAAAATACCCCAGCCTTCCCCCCACTTTTTTAACCTGTGAGAGATCTCATAAGTTAAATTCCACCCACAGGATCTCAATCAAGTTTTTTTCCCCCTCCGGGTTAAAAGCATTTGTTCCATTCTCATGAGATAGGCAAGCTCTGTCGGAAGTCTCAGTAACTGAGCTCTTTTGCAAATAGTATGGGCGAGCCACGCCATTTATTTTCCCTTTAGCTTGCCTAGAGTTGTTTACTAGCATATATTTCTGCATTACTGGATCCAAGTGCAATTTGAAAGATATAAGGAAGAAGAATAGTGTTTTTTCCCCTTCACCTTCCTGGCTATTCTCAGTAAGAGCCACACAGCACTTTTGCTCTCATCCAATTTTCTAATCCTTATTCTTTCTTACAGCCCAACCACTGGGGGAATTAATCGCCACATTCTTCAGGCTAATAGGATCATCTTAAGCTTTTCCCCATTTCAAAACTTAAATGTGGCAGAGATAAAAATGCATACGGATTCTGATCTGTAAATGCCTGTAAGATAATGTGTGCCCTCACTGCCAATACAAGGGAAAAGACCTGAGAAGTACTTTCTTATCCTGTTAATATTGAGAAATGCTGCAATTTTCATTGACGCTGAGTACTATTGATTCATGCAGAACAGCCTTTGGAACTTGACTTGCAAGTCATTGATTCATGGAACAACTTCTAACTTCAGCTGACCTCTGTATTTCACAGGTTGGAGCTAAAGAAGCCTTTCGCTACTCTGTCTTGAAAGCTGGGGAATCATTTGTATTTGGAAGAGAGGGTTCCAAGTTTGTGGATTGGATCAAACTGTTCTTTTTTTTCCAGATTGAATGGTTGAATTACAACAGCCACCCAATCAACTCAGTTGCATTAATACAAATACTGCTTTGCTGATTTAGTTTTTATTTCATTCGTTTTATTATTTGGGTGTGTGTGGATTTTCTGCATGTGATTTACTGTGGGAAGAAAATTCTCAGGTGGATGAATTGTGAATTCCTCAGGTGGATGACTTGATGAAAGGTGGAGAGAAGCAACCTAGAATTTCCTGATAGTGAGAACAATAAACCAGTAGAACAGTTCGCCTTCAGAAGTTGTGAGTGTTCCATCACTGGAGGTTTTTAAGAAGAGATTGAACAGCCATTTGTCTGAAATGATATAGGGTCTCGTGCTTCAGCAGGGGGTTGAACTAGAAGGCCTCCAATGTCCCTCCCAACTATGTTATTCTGTTACTCTGAATTTAGTAAATACCTTAGCCGTGTTTTCCAAACATAAAAGGCACAGTAGTCCCTATGATTTGAGATTCAGTTAAAGCAATCTCGTGTATGTGATTCTTGGCATCGATCCAAGATGAACACCAGGCCAACATGCTTTCTCAGTAGGGAGCCCTTCAGTAGTTGAACCCATTAACTTCCAGTCAAGCAGTAGTATAAAAAGAAATGCAGTAAAGAAGGGTTTCAGTATTAACACTGGAACTACAAGGAATACATTTTCCAATTAATAACATGTCTTCCTCAATTTCCTGCCTTGCTGAAATCAAAGCATAATAAATTGATAAAAACGATTCACCATCTCCCATGATATCCAAATTCATCCAAATTCACTGAGAAACTAAACACAGGGAGGCAACCATGAGGATGAGGTGTGAGGCAGGGTCTGGATGCCAATTTTGTGCCTCCTTTCCCATTGAGCAAATTCAGGGAATACTATTTGACTCAGGCAGGGTGGGTTTCTTGCCCCGTTCCAACCGGTTCGGTTGGAACGGGGCCGGCGGCGTCCTCGTGCACGTGTGCAGTACACGCATGTGTACTAGCATCTGTGCGATGCTCCAGCTGCTCCTGGAGGATCGCGCAGGCGCTGTATGCGTCCTGCGCA
Organism: Thamnophis sirtalis; assembly: GCF_051295495.1. NCBI lineage: Eukaryota > Metazoa > Chordata > Lepidosauria > Squamata > Natricidae > Thamnophis > Thamnophis sirtalis. The sequence continues at coordinate 99,159,546 of NW_028261383.1, forward strand.
TGCGTGGAAGCACAGAACTCATCAAAACCGGGTAAGGAGCCCGGGCGGGCGAGTGGACCCTTCGCCGTTCCCGGAAGTTACTTACTTCCGGGTTCGCCGACCAACCGGTTCGCAGGGACCGCCGCGAACCGGTTGAAACCCACCCCTGGACTCAGGGGAAAAACTGAATGTTATAAGGTACAACACAGAATATTTCTAAGGCTGCATTTTTTTTTCCTGACAGTAAAGGAGTAAAAACAGTAACTGCGTAGCTAGGCCTGTCTATATCCATATATGTAATATATCTACCACATTATTCCCTTTAAGGGTAAGCAGTGCTGCACAAAACCCCTACACACACAAAAGTAAAAAGTAATAAGCAAATGAAACTGGATGCCAAAACGAGAGGTTGAAGGAGCTGAGAAGACGGATTGAAGAGAACAGGTGGTGTTTTCTTCTGTCCTTCCTACTGAAGGACATAACCCAAGAACAGGGAGACAAATACTGAAAGTGAACAACTGACTATGCAGATGGTTCCAATGAGAACATTTTGGATTCTTTAATAATGGAATGCATATCTGAAACCAGGAACTCCTGACAAAAAAGCAGGCTAATCTCATAACAATTGAGAAGAATGTGTTTGAAAGGCACCTTGGAAAAAACAGATCCAGGGGAAATTTAAACTGATTCTTGTTAGGGAGAAAAAAGACTGATGTAAATAATGTGTTATCAAATCCTGTTTGGAGATGGAACTGGGAGGGGCATGCAAGATGTGGAAGCAACCAAAAGGGAAGATGTAAATAAAGGAAGGAGTAATAGAATATAGAATATCAGAGCTGGAAGGTACCTTAGAGGTATTCTAATCCAATCCCCTATTCAAGAAAGAGATCTTATACTGTTTCGGACAGGTAGCTGTCCAGTATCTTCTTAAAAGTCTCCAGTGATGGAGCACTCACAACTTCTGAAGTCAAACAGGTCCAAAGATTCAGTAACTCTCAAGAACTCTCATGAAGTTGATGAAGCAAAAGTGTTCACAATTGTTCCAGAAGACCAGAGAAGAAACAAGAGAGTTTCGGGGAGAAGCAAGAGGGTTTCAGTTGCTGTTCATCTAACAGTGATTGTTGTTCAGGAATGGAACAGCTGTGTCAAGAAGTAGTAGACTGACCTTCACTGAAGGAGTTTAAAGAGAGGTTGGATGTCTAATCTGTCCAAACTGGCCCTGGATGATGGGTTGAACTAGAAGATCTCTAAGGGAACTTTCAAGCCTATTATATAATTCTGGGATTTGAGCATTCATTTCAGTTCCAAATCTCAACATAATACCATTTCTACAATTATATATCGAAAATAGCTCTTCCAACATTCCTTCACTTCAATTTGAGTCCAAATCATCTTATTTTTAATTCTATCCCCTTGAGTGGCCTAATGGTGAAGGCGCTCACCTCCCACGCAAAAGGTTGAGAGTCCAATCCTAGGTAGTGGCAGATGTTTCTTAGGGCGCAAAGAAAAAAATGTCTGCTGTGAACTCCATGTAGGTATCTGGAAGGGCATCTGGCCAGTAAACACAGTTTCATCTAGTCACCTCAAGTCTACCCCAAATTAAGGCTCATTAAAAGGGGGGATTCAATTCCCTCTGCTGGAGTTTCCTTGTTTAGCCCTCTTTGCTTACTTCCCAAACAATATTTTTCTTTAATCCAAATCATTCCGCGTTTTCTCTGTTTCATTTAATCTTGGTTGTTCTACTTGCAACTCTTTCTATACACATTATTAAAATCTCATCACTTTTGCAGTCAACTTTCTCATATAGGCATTTTTCCCCCCTCAGGCTGCATGAAAAGTGCTAAAATAGAAACTCAGCTTTTTCCAAAAGGCAAGTGAAAACCTGAGCTATAAGGGGAGATTTTCACCTGGGAGATTTGGGGCATTATGGGGAGAAAGTGAGTTAGGGAGGCTTGTGTCCACCTTTTTCCAGTCAGTTTAATTCTATCCATACTGACTGCCAGATGCATTTTGCTGTTCCAAACCAGCCATGTGACCGCCAAAACCATATGGCTTCAGTGTAGTGTAAGAATGGGTAACATTTTTCTCTCATGTTACTATCAGGGACGACACCTGTTTTCCTTTGTTTCAAACAGCTGCCTTACACAGAAATCCAGCATTAGGAAGCTGCAATGGGAAAGCACTGGGCCTATTGAAATTCTGCCTTGTGCTTTGCAAAAGGGACAAAGATTCTGTTAGCAGAAATGGAGGGCAATCCTTTCCAGATAAGACTTTTGTTCGCTGGCAAACCTATTTAGAATGGTATCTAGGTTTGTCCAACAGAATAGGTTTGGGGCAGCGAGGCTGAGGCAGGGTACAATTAATGCAATAAAAAGAATAGAAACGTGGCGTGCCAACTCCATTCTGATTCTAAATCCCACCAAAATGGAATAGTATTGTATTATTAAATCAGAATTACTGGGATGATTCAGCAGTGTACTTTAAAATAGTACATCTATTCCCAAACTTATCATATACTTTTTTACATGGGGGGAGGGGAGGAATAGATTTTAATCATCAAGACATTTTAACTGTAGCTCATGGAAATATTGCAGTGTTATTTGACAAGACTTCTAATGAAATGCATCCCTTCTAAAAGGCTCCATCTGTTCCGTATTTGAAAAAAATCCGGAACTGTGATGATCTTGGACTTAGAAATAAACCAAATTAATCATCTATTGAAAATAACACAGCAAAGAGGATTTGGTTTCCTTTGCTCTTGGAAGAAATATTAACATATCTACTGTTTATTCCAATGAGTGTTTACAGAAATGTTATTCCCACAGGGACTTATTCCCAGGGAGATTTACACAACTAGGAGAGATCTGGGTTGTCATTCAATATATCTGGAAGACACCCAGTTGGGAAACACTGATATAGACACAGCTTACGAAAGAGAGGAGTAAATTGGTACCATATTTTAATTCTGAGCCCAAAACTAGATTTTGTTCCTCTCAGAATAATTAAACTCTTTGACCATTCAGGAATTCCTAAATATATCTGGTCCCACTTTGCTTGGCATTTACCAGATGCCCTGCCCCACCTCACATCTCACATGTATATGAATGCATAAATGTGCATACATTTATCTGTATACATGTGTACAACACCTGTAGTTATACAGTACATCATATACACAAAATGGGATATTAGCATAAATCTCACAACATATCATGCCAGCTTTCAATATCAATATTATTTCCAAGAATGGTTATTGGTCCTCAAATAGATTACTGGATAATAAAAATAGTAGCTGTCTGTAACCTACTGCTTCCTTTGAAAGCATGACCACTGGCCAGGAAAAAAGACCAACATAAGGACAGATCACACCCTGTGGCAAGTGGAACTAAAGGAAGTAGCAGATGGTATTTTAGCACAGTAATGGTTTTTAACTGGCTATGCTCTTCAGGGTGGCCATATGGTCATGGGCAAACCTCCGACCCAGGAGCCATTTTGAAAAAAATGCCCACAGGAGATTGCCCACTTTGCAAATGTTTCAAGATCCCTATAATTCCATGGGAGGACCAGAGCACCTGGAACATACTTCACAATGGAAAAAAGAAGACAGAGAGCTATGCTCAGCATGAAAAAAATGCTATATTGAGAGGGTAAGAATATGGAATGTGGGGAAAGAGGGAGATTAGCTCTAATTTAGCCCAATACACAATTAAGCACCCGAATGGAAGGACTTAACTGTTTTACTTTCTTAAACATCTGACTTCTACGTTTTCTTTATCACATTTATTAAGAAATTTACACATGTAAATTTGTAACAATGGATTAAATGGAAGCTTTACTCTTCAAGAGCTAGATAAATAAAACAAAAGAAAGCACTAATTTTCTTTTAATTTGGTATTTTCCAAAGACTATTAAACTTTTTCACGTATATGCTTAGATAGCATGTAATTAATTGTGGGATCTCAAAGTAACTGTACAAATATTATATAGTCCTTTTGAACCCTGTGTTAAATTTTATTTAGAACATAATTTATTCTCTCCTTAAGATGGGGTGCCAAAAGCCACTCTTACTGAAAACTTTAATTGAAGGAATGGTTGTGTCATTTTTGAACATGATTTCTTTCCACAAGCATAAATTCAAGCATGCAGAAATATTTGGAAAATATTTCCAAAATATTGGAAAAGCTACAGTCTTCCTTTTGCAATAGTGAAGGGCTGCTGAACTGATTAACAGTTGGGTTTGAAACCTGCAGTCAAATCATCACCTCCTCTTCCCCAGCTTTGTTGAATTGTTCTAGAGTAGGGAGCAGGTGTGGGGGGGGGGGGTAGAAAAAGCTGGCAGAACAAGGAATGAGACTCATGGGATGAAACGCTGGAGAGAAATAATAATAACACCAGGAAGCAGATGCTGCCCATTTTAATATTATTTCAGCATGGCCAGATTTACATCTGTATCAATAGAATGGGCGTCTTCAAAGCTGACAATGCAGCCAAACTCACTCGGTTCATGCATCACCTCTTTGTCAGTGACTAACTTTCACTTGTAGCATTTAGAACTTAGCAGCTTTCGTTAATTGCTTGTTGTGCTTTCTATTAGTCACCTGCCTTCAGACATCAGAAGTCATGCTCGTGTGCCTCTGAGAGATCTCGTAAGTTAGATGAGTATCTGTTTAAAAGACTTCCTCAGGATACGGGAGAGTCAAGCTGTGACTTTGCCCATTCTCACAAACTCTGCATGAAAAATCACAAATACTATGACGGAATCCTTTGCATGAATACAGGAGAGAAGCTGAACTTTTTCATATTAGATTCGTGATCTAATGCAAAGAGAAGGGCATCCTTGCCATATTTTTTATTTTAGAGCAGAGGTCTTCAATAAGAGGTCATTCAAAAGCACAACCATAAATTTCTGGTCATTAATGCTTTTCAGTTATGCCATGCCTTCAAATTAGAGTCCCAAAGGTGCTTTTTCAGGAAGCAACTGGGTTTTCTTGTTTTTTGTTTTTGAAGATGTTTTGCTTCTCATCCAAGAAGCTTCTTCAGCTCTGAAAGGATAGTGGGGAATGGAAGGATATGAAAGAGCTGGAGAAGAGCCTGTCAGAGCTGAAGAAGCTTCTTGAATGAGAAGTGAAACGTCTTCAAAACAAAAAACAAGGAAGTCCAGTTGCTTCCTGAAAAAGCAACTTTGGGACAACCATGACTTGGATGACTAAGAATCTCTGCAGACTTTCGAATTAAAGTGTTAGCTATTTCAAGTATGAAAAAAGCAGGTTGTATTTATATAAATATAAATTCATTTCATACCAGCCAGATGTGAGATTTACATCTGCTGATAATATTTTAATTCTGATTCTTCAGAGGTTTCAATATTTACTAAGCATTGCCTTAACAAGAAATATGTGAGGGAATTCAGCTTTTCTTCTTACAAAACTCTTTTTTAATTTTTCTACATTTTCATGGTGTTAGCTAAGATTTTTTTAGGCAAAGGAAATCTGATAGCAATAGCACTTAGACTTCTTATGTACTGCTTCATAGTGCTTTACAGCCCTCTCTAAGTGGTTTACAGAGTCAGCATATTGCCCCCAACAATCTAGGTCCTCATTTTACCTCATTTTACTCAGAAGGAAGGCTGAGTCAACCTTGAGCAGGTCAGGATTGAACTTCTGGCTGTGGGCAAAGTTAGCCTGCAATACTGCATTCTAACTACTGCACCACCACAACCCATATAAATACTCATGCAAATACAAAGGGACACCCAGTTTTGCAATAATCCTTATGATACAGATCATGGAGTAATCATTAAACTGAATACCAACAAGTGGTGGGATATGGCTGCAAAAAAGACAAAAGTAATTTTTCATTGCTTCAACTGAACTACAGTACAGTATAGTTTCCAAATCTAAAAAATAATAGATTTACTGTATTCTGCTTTAATACATAACAACATCCTCAGTATTGAATCAAAGGTGTTTGCAAAGCTTCTCCCAATTCTTCAGATCAATTGTTGGAATCAACCAAAATTAATGACATCAAACTGTCCTTGTTTAGCAACCGACTTGTTTAGTGACTGTTTGCAGTTATGAAAGACTTGAAAAAGTAACTTAAATCGAAACCTAGCACTTATGGTCCTTGCTTTCTTTGGAAAGCTGAAATAAGATGTTAAGCACAGTTACAGGTTTACTAGATGATTGCTTTGCTTAACAACTAAGTCGCCAGCCTTAAATGTAATCACTAAAGGAAGACTACTTGTAAAAAGTTACACAGTGTGGTAAATTGTACTAAATTGTGGAATACCTGATGGGAAAATGACAAAAGAGCTGCCCTTTTCTGAAAATGTAGATGCTTTGGATAGAGATTTGTTTATGTAAAGATTTTTGTCTAATGGGGCAAATTTTTATCCTCCTATAAACAGGACATATTCTGTCTCTCAACAGGAATAGATCCAAGGAAACAAGGAAGGCAGTTTTTGTAGATCATGGGAAGGAATTGTTTCACCCCTACCCTGCCCCGGGCAGAACCTGTTTGGAGTTCTTTATCCAGCCTCCCAAAAGGAAAGGGACAATTTGGAGGAAATTCAGAAGAGGGCTATCATATTAGTGAAGAGTTAAGATAAAGGAACTGGGTATCCTTAGCCTGTTAAAAAGATGACAGGAAATAGTTATGACAGCAGTCTTCAATTATGTGAATGGCTGTCACACAGACGATTGAGTGGACTTATTCTCTTTTGTCCCAGAGAACAGGATCAGAACTATTTGGTTAAACCTACAAAGAAGCAACTTCCCGCTAGACATCAGGAGCAACTTCTTGATTGTATGAGCTCTCATCCAGTAAATTGGCTGTCACATGAAGTGGTGAGTTCTTCTTCACAGAAATCTTACAGATAAAGACTAGACCATCATGAAATGGTCTAATGCAGTGAGGATTGCGTGAGAACTTGATGGTGTTGTGTGAGACATCAACAGCAAAAGAAAGAAAGAAAGAAAGAAAGAAAGAAAGAAAGAAAGAAAGAAAGAAAGAAGGAAGGAAGGAAGGAAGGAAGGAAGGAAGGAAGGAAGGAAGGAAAGAAAGAAAGAAAGAAAGAAAGAAAGAAAGAAAGAAAGAAAGAAAGAAAGAAAGAAAGAAAGAAAGGCATTCCAATGAAGCCCTTTTTTTTCTTGTCATTAGAGCTTTGCCTCTTGATCAGGAGTTCCAAGATGTATTTTTATCTTTAACTGAAAAAGGTTGAAAATCCCTGCTCTAATGGATTTCGCTGTGAGCAGAGGCTGAATCAGATGACCTGTAAAGTACTGTCCAACTCTATAATTCTATTATTCTAAGGCATTGGTAACTGGGTCAGTGGTGTACATTTTTCTCAAAGCTGCATATCTCTAACTATATACTGCCTAAATCTAAAATAACATCGCAGTAATGAATAATAGCTGGAGCTAAATGAAACTGAAATAGTATTTCAAAATAAAACACATCTTTTGCAAAAACTTGAACTGCAATATAATTTCTTATATTATCTTTTTTTTTAAAATACTTGGTTAATCCTGCCAATAACAAAATGTTTGTCTCTAAGATTCAGCCAAGTTTGTTTTGGATTCAACACTGACCATTTTTAGGTTACTTCATGATCAAGGAACATCCTCTTCCCCAAGACAGACCTGCCATCTATTGACTTGAAAGAACAGTGGTGTTTAAATATAGGGAATTCACAAATGCTCTTTGCTGTAATAATAATGTCCTCTGATTTTTCCCAATCAATTCATTTTCTAATGAGCTTTCTCTCAATTTACTTTCTTGTGCTTTTCCAACCTAATGTATAATTGCAAATCAATAGTACATTTACTTGCCAAGGAGACATGCATAACAGTTCTACATTTGAAGCACTTATCTTTCCATCTTCCTGGCCATTTAAAAAAATAACATGGGAATGTCAATATTAATTCCACAGGCAGTTTATACTTTCATATCAGCATCTTTGATTGGGGGCGGGAGGGCGGGATAGTAAAATAAAATATCCCAATAATAAATGAGAGTTCATTGAAGCCAATGTGATTTTACTTCATGTATAGGAGTCTCTACGATTTCTGAATATGCAGTTTAATAAGAAGAGAGGTCTTGCCATTTTTAAATCAGTTTTTGTATATTTATAAAATAGTATTTGAATAAAATGAAAAATCTGGAACTCGCAGTGCAGCATTGTTTAAATGATGGTGCTCTCTCTTTCTTTCTTGTATACACAAAATGGCAGACAGCTTCAGGAAAGCATCATTACTGTTCATCTTACTCCTAGGCCCTCCCGCTGCCATCTTCTCCCCAGCTGTGATGCTAACAACAATACTCCATCCCACATATTTCAATATATTTTTGCTTGCCAGGAGAGTGTGGGTGTACTAATATTTTTTTTAGGGGTGTTGGTCCTTTCTAGAATAAACGATGTACTTCTTAAAAAGGATTTGCTTGCAATTTAAAATTTTATTCCAAGGTGTTTAAGAAAATTCAAAGAGTAAACAAAGCTCCACATTTTACAAATATACATACTATAAAATCCTGGACATATATTGTGCCTATGTCAAGCTAATTTAATAATCTGTTTATCAAACTGTGGGATAACATCCACAAATATAGGCAAAGCTTCTTGATAATTGCTCATAAAACTCAGAACATAATCTCAATATAATAATAATTTACATTCAACTGAATAATGTATGTAGTCCAAATATTTATTGCCTTGCCTAACAAAACAGGACAAATTGGCCATAATCAGGCACAATATCTAAATACCATTCAAAGGAGTCAATCAAAAAGGCAAAAAGAAAACAAAAGGACCAAAACATTTCCTCACCACCCAGATAAGCAGAGATTAAAACCAAGATTAACATTAGACCAGCAATCAAGAAACCAATACACCTGAGAGGGCCCTGGGGATATGCCACAATGGGCGGGCAAAGGTAGAGTTTTCCTAGCAGTCTGTAGCTTCTTTTGTTCTTCCTCCTACAATAAAATGGCAGGCAATTCTATGGGGAGGAGGGAAAGGAATGGGGGAGGAAGAGAGGGAGGTTGCAAGCCTATATTATATGTGGAAAGAAGAATTACCCAATAGGTTCCGGTTTATCTAATTGTATATAAATTGCTTTTATCAACTTATTACTGATATGAACTATGAGCCATGGAGAAACAGTGGTTAGAGTGCAGTACTGCAGGCTATTTCTGCTGACTGCTGGCTGCCTGTAATTTGGCAGTTCAAATAACACCAGGCTCAAGATTGATTCAGCCTTCCATCCTTCCAAGGTGGTTAAAATGAGGACCCATATTGTTGGGGGCAATATGCTTACTCTGTAAACCTCTTAGAGAGGGCTGTAAAGCACTGTGAAGTGGTGAATAAGTCTAAGTGCTGTTGCTATTGCAACATGTGTATTTGGGTTTGTTGAGGATTTTGTAGGTACACTTTTTTTTTTAAATGCTTCATATCATGGAGGCTTTTTTTTCTTTTCCTGATTTTTTTAAAAATATTATAACCCCAAAATTATATGCTTTAAGAAGTGCTGACATCAGCTGTAAAAATCTTGTCCATCTCTGAGATTGATGAACACGTGAGCTTCACGAAAATAGATGCAAGGGCTCCGCAAATACTTTCAAACAGGTGGTTTGCAATGTGGGGAAATGTTTGCAGATCCTTTTTGAATCTGTAAAGCTGCTGCATCTTTTTTCCAGGCTCACATGATCATTTCAGAAACTGTTCCGAGCTGTCTCTGCATACATCACGAATCATCCATATGTGCATGAAAAAAAAGGCACATCTGCTTTATTGACTCAAGAGAGTGTTTTGTATGTCTTCCCGCAAAGCTATAATAGTTAATTTTCAAAATTCTTAATTTATAAAAACTGTCTTTTGCTTTTCTGATGAGCTTTCCATATGAAGTCAATCTCTTGTTAATGAACTTACAACCTTAGACATGCAGCGCCAAAACAGTCTGATCTAGAGAGCTTTTAGCTATCATGTATCAGACAAATAAAGACAATTTCACAGAACAAGATTTGCCTGAATTTATTTCAAAAGAAACAGTGAAGCTGAACCATTTTTTGATTCCTAGACTCTGATCCAATTAAGTTGAAAGGAAGATCTCATTAACATTAATTGGATGTGCTGAACCATTGCAGAATAGATTTATTTCCTATGTTAGATATTGAGAAGAAGCTTCTGTGCCTTTTCAAATTACAGTACAACTGAAGTTTCACAGAAATACAATAAAATGTTTATATCAGTCATAAAGGTTATATGCTGCAGTGGTGCTGGAATAAGGGAGCACTACATCCTCTCTCAGCTCTCACCAATTTTTAGCTTTGCCAAAATGGGAAACAGTGAACTATAGGACAAGTAGTGCCAGAGGAGGTAAGCATCAAATGTAAGCATCAAAGTAGTGCCAGGGAAGCTGTGGTGGTAAGAAGCTGCAAAGAACACAGCATCAGAATCAGTGGTGGATTTCAATTTATTTTACTACCAATTTGCTTGTGCACATAAGCAATGCTTCTGCACACACACTATGCTTCTGCACATGTGCAGAAGCTTCTGCCAAGGTGCAGAAGTGTCTGGGCGGGTGGGCAGAGCCTCCCGCCACCATCACTATCGGTTCGCCTGATGCAGGGCGAACCAGCAGAAACCCACCTCTGATCAGAGCTTCACTTTGCTGTTAGAGACAAGAGGAACCTATTGTATTAGGAAGTGGGCTTGAGGTTGTGCTTCACCTGAAACTTCATTCAAGCTAAGCATACTTTCAGAGATATCTACTATTATGATACATTTGCAGTCCTCAAATTGCAATATATCATAGCTACCTTATGAGCACAGAAAATTGCCCGCTTGCATGACATGGTTAACATAGTCAACAAGCAAGTTAATGTCTTCTAGAAGCACTGAAAAGAGGTAAGTTGATCTAGAAAAAAGCGATTAGAATTAGCCACCAAAAGATTCATGATTGCCCAGTGATTTATTATAAAGCAACAAAACTCAATGAACTGTCTGATTTTGCTTACCTAAACCTATCTAACTAGACAGGCAATATAATTAGTGAAAAGCAATCATCCCCATTACCAAATTCACTACAAAGACTTGGCTACCACCACCAGCACATCAATACTTACTAAACCACAGCAGTCAAGCCATAAAGATTGGTATAGAATTAGTGACATTTAAATTAACAGATTAACAGAGTTGGAAGGGACCTTGTAGGTCATCTAGTCCAACCCCAAGTCATCTAGTCATTACATCCTACCAGTTTGTTCCTGACTCATGAGAAACCAAATGAACCTTTCATGTGATACAGAATCAACAAAAAAAAGAGAGATCTCATTCGATTAATGACTGGGATTTTTGTGAATTTTATGAACAGGGAAATTGAATCAGAACATACATGCTCCTAACCCAATATTATTCTAAATATTATTCTGAAATCAGGATTTCAAAAGGATTTGCTACCCTTTGATATGGCAAATATTAAACTTGAGCTTCTGTGCATAGCTCTGCTTGTTTTTTGTTTATTTGAAGACATTTTTCATTCAACAAAAATATTCTTCCATTTATTTGCCCAGGGTATGAACAATTTCTATAAATCCAAGTTTTGCTTCCATTAGCATGGAAGCTAATTCCATTTGTAGGCAGGTGACAAAGTTCAAGAAGTGAAACCACAGAGGCTCTTTCAGGATTTCTAAATGGAACTTCATTTCATGTGGGCATGAAGCAAAAATATTTTTAAGAAAAAATAATAATGGAACTGCAGCAAAATGATTTAGTTAGTAGTAAATATTTAAAGACTAACAGGAACTACATAGCATTATAGTCACTTGAGAGAAGCCCAGAGAACAATCTAACCTTTTGAAACTGCCTAATAAAGGAACATTGTGGCAGTGCATAGAAAGGCAAATCATAGAACATCGAATAACACATTTGGAAGGGACCAGCATCCTGTGTAAGCAGGAAACCCTATACTATTTCAGACATCTAGTCCAGTCCAGTCTCTCCTTAAAAGCCTCCAGTGATTGGAGCACTTACAACTTCTAAAGACAAGCCATTCCACTGGTTAATTGTTCTCACCATTAGGAAATTTCTCCTTAGTTCTAGATTGCTTCTCTCCTTGATAAGTTTCCATCCATTGTTTCTTGCCTTGCCTTCTGGTGCTTTGAAAAATAGGTTGACAACCCCCCCCCCCCACACACACACACTTGTCTCTGAAGGAGCCCCTCAAATATTGGAACACTGCTATCATGTCTCTCTTAGTCCTTCTTTTTACTACACTAGACCCAGGCTGAAGGTTCTAAGCAGAATGCTTATCTGACATTTTCACAGAGGGAATATATGCATTACAACTTTTAATTGTATCTCAGTATATATTAGAACCATATTCTTTACTTGATGTTTAATTTATTTTTAACAAAAAAGGTCTGATTGACTGGTAGCTAAAAATCCTTGAAACAGTGAGCATGGATCCAGAAAAGGTGAATAGCCCACAGCTGTTTTGAAGAATTATGTCAGAAGGTTATGGCTTCCTCAAGTGTAGAACTATTTCTGTAAGACAAATTCAAATAAGAAATGAGGAGGACATTTTAGTTACTACCTACTCACTCTTATCATCCATTGTTACATCTGAGATAAACTAGAATTGAGAGAGCAAGAATCTAGTGCATTTATGTGGGAGAGAACTAGACATTTGTTGAGTTGTGAAATCCTTTCTTGATGAACACCTATTTTTATTAAGTTCAGTCTTTCGTGATTCAGCCAAAAGGTTGAATCTCTTTTTCACTGGATGAACGAAACTATTATTGATTGTTTTTTCTATCTCTCAGTATTCTGTTCTGCAATACAGAACAGTGTGATTTTACACCTGTCCAAAAGAGCAACTGTGTAACTCTCCTAATATTCTAGAACTAGATCAAATGGCAGTGTTCTTCACAGCCCTGATAAGCCATAGGGGGGGGAAAAAAAAGATGGCAAGTTAGTTTGCAAGGATAGTTTTGTGCAGTATAGCAAGAAAACATTCTGTTGCCCAGAGTATCAATTGAATTGTAACTTCAAAATATATGAAAATAGTTACAAGGAACACCTTGGCTCAGCCGCAATATGATCTTGTAGATGCAATGTAATTAGGCAAAGACCTGTTTTTTAAATCTTTACTGAATTATTTTGAATCTGGTTCTACAAGGAGTTCGGCAGACTTCACTTCTCTAAGAGTCTTTTGCTCACCTTTCTTTTAACACAAAAAACAATTTGACTACTGGTTCTGTGGGCATGGCTTGGTTTTGTATGGCTTGGTGGGTGTGACAGGGGAAGGATACTGTAAAATCTCCATTCCCTCCCCACTCCAGGGAAGGATACTGTAAAAACCCCATTTCCTCCCGATCAGCTGGGACTCGGGAGGCAGAGAATAGATGGCAGCAGGGCCAGTCAGAGGTGGTATTTACCAGTTCTCTGAATTACTCAAATTTTCCACTATCGGTTCTCCAGAACAGGTCAGAACCTGCTGAATACCACCTCTGATCTGAATGTAAACTTTTGTTTAACATTTCAAATGCAGCTTTTGCTAGAAATTCACTAAAACATTTTCATTTGATACAACTGCTAAGTGCTAAAATGTTTCTGCAAAACTTGAGACAAAGGAAAACGTGAAAAGTTACAATGAAGGGAAATTAACAGGACAGTGCGTGTGATTTTCATAATTCCATCAGTTTTAGTCCTTAAAAAGAGAGACTCAGTTCAGTTATCATTGTATTGCAGTTTCCAGTTTTCCCCATAAACTGCGTTAAGTCATAATGTGATCTGTTCTGCTGGGGCTCAGTATATTATTTGAAACCAGACATTGTACATTGTTCAATGAGCGAAGGGCAAGAATCCAATAGTAACCTACTGCTGCATTTTCTCTGAAATAGTGCTGATTTACCACAGCAATCTCTAATTGAATCTCTGAAATTCAATGCAGATAATTTCCGTGTTTTGAAATTCTGTCAATGGTAAGCATTTCTTGATGTTCATAGAAATACATGTAGCACATCTGAAGGTTTAAATGCAGTTGGTGTAATTATGTGCTTTGTGGTAATCTATGAAGAATCCAGGGTGGGAAGCTCTTCAAATGGCCTCACCATAACAAAATCTATGTAAAAAAATCTGACCTAATTTAAAAGAAACCCAATATACCCACAAAGTGCTATATAAAATGGAGCATTCCTTACCCCCATTTTATGGTAGTGCTAATAGCAACCAATACATCCCCCCCCTGCTCCTCATTCATATTTTATGATTATTTAATAGTCTGTGGGAATGACCCTGGGATTTAGGAGGAAGAGCTACAGTCTAGGCAACCATCATGCAAAGGGTATTTCAACCTACTGAAGAAAAAAGGACATGAAAATGTCTTAGAAGGCATTCTCCCTAGTTTTCTGGAAAATAAAAGTAAAAGCAGGGAGAATATTCACAAGATTCTGTACTTGTGATCTTACAGTAAGGGTACTACCAAGGGTGCTATTAGGTTTGAATTTCTTGTCCAAAATACCTCAAAGGGCTGACAAACCATCCCTAATGGCTGAACTATGTATGCCAGCAATTCATTCTTACAGGCTAGGCCAATCAACATCAAGAAGAGGTTCATTTTCATTCAAAACTAGCAACAATTGAACCACTGCCTGTATTACTTCCCCGCAATGTTCTGATGCTTCCTATAACAAGTTAAACGATGCTTCTGTTGACACCGTGTTCTACATTCAAACATTGAAATAATGAACATAGACTTCTGAAGGAAGAAGATGGTCCTTGGTAGAAGAGAAAGCCATAACTAGCGTAACAAGCTAAGACCATGGTGAAGGTACATGATCCAGTAGTACTCTATACAAAGAGTACAGAACACAAGAATTAATTTCACCCTGACAACTCTGCTGGAGATTGAGATTGAGATTGACTATACAGGAAGACCTCAATTTATATTCATTTGGTGGACATTTGAAGTTATAACAGCACTGGAAAAAAGTGTCTTACAACCATTGCAGCATCTTTAGGGTGACATGATCAAAATTTGGATGCTTCATGATTGGCATGTACCTACAATGGTTACAGCATCATGGTGTCATTGACTGCCATTTGTGACAAGCAAAGTCAATGGGGGAAATGGGACTCATTTAATGGGACTCATTTAATGACTATAGGATTCACTTAACAACTGCAGTGATTCGCTTAATAACTTAATAACAAAAAATGTTGTAAAATCAGACATGATTCACATAACAGCCACCTTGCTTAGTAATGGTCCCGTTTGTGGTCATCGGTTGAGAACTATCTAATAACACAAGCTTAGAAATCTGATTATGGTCCTCTTCTTCCTCATAGTCTATTGAATTAGAGAGACATCTGCCTGATGCAAATGTTACCTCTGGACTTAATAATGTTTCAGGCTCTTTTATCCACATAACAGTTCCTGTGTATTTCCATCAATGTGGTCTTCCTTATTGTTTACACAACTCCACTTGGATGTTTGAGTTCAGCATTTTAACACAATTACAATGTGTGGTGGGGAAGGCACCAAGTAGAGGGAGAAGTGGGACATAGGCCCCACTGGCACACCTATACCGATCCTAAGCACCAAACACATATGCACATCTATGAAGGCAACTCCTTGTGTTAGTCAGGCACAAAAGGACAGGATAATAATAACAACAGTCGGACGTTAAAAATCAAGAATTCATCTTCTTTGTGCCACCACAGCTTCATGGAATTTTAGATGCTTAGATAAACATGTTTAGGGTGGCCCATCAATCCTTGTAACCATTATCTTAAGTTCAAGATCCAGAGGGAGAATGGATGGGGAAAGTAATAGCAATAGCACTTGAACTTATATAACACTTCATAGAGTGCTTTGCAGCCCTCTCTAAGCGATTTACAGAGTCAGCATATTGCTCCCAACAATCTGGGTCCTCATTTTACTGACCTTGGAAGGATGGAAGGCTGAGTCAACCTTGAGCCAGTGAGAATCAAACTGCTGGCAATCAACAGAATTAGTCTGCAATACTGCATTGAGCCACCCCAGCTCTTCAAAAGTCACTAATGGAGGCACAACTGGCAAATCTGGCTCCACATCCACTCCATTCATTGTTTGACTCCATGATAACCTTTACTGAAAATGAACAGATTTTTTCTTCCTATTTCTTTTAAAGCCTTTTCTATATGTAGTATAAGAAACATCTAATACAAAATTTAACAAAAGAACAGAGTAACAAAAAGAACTGAGTTGCCTAAAAAGATAATAATGGTGTAGGCAGACAGACTGGGGAGAGGGGTGAAACTTGGGAGAAGTGAGGTTAAGTTGTGTGAGAGAAAGGGTAAATGCAGAGAGAGAAGCAAGGAGCATATTCCAAACTGATTTTTATTCAAAGAAGAAGAAAAATGTATGTAGCAAGAACATTGGGAGGTAAAAATAATAATTTCATTTTTAAGAATCAAAGCAATTGGAGACATCTAAAATGGGTTCCTTTATTAAGCTAGCAAAGAAATACAGCAATACAGGTGTCTTGCTATTGGATCCATCCAGATTTTACGTAGGTTGCATCACCTTTTAAGATATTACACCATGTTCCAGGAAATCTTATGAGAGTAGAGGATAATTAAATAATTGTTTTGCCATCATCTAGAAAAGAATGCAGAGAATGTCCTCAGTGGAAAGAGGACACCTACTTGTTCAGAAAAGATAAATCACAACACGTGGGCCATAGCTTATCAAAGACACAGAATCAAATAGATTAGCCTTTCATGTTACTATAACAGTGAGACTCTTCTGATTTTCTAAACATAGGAAAAACTTGAAAGAATTTAGAATGTTTGTCCTTGATAAAGAGTAATTCAGCATAACCAGCGGACACTCAACATGAATTTCAAAGCTTTCTTTTAGATACGGGGAGGGCGTAATATAGAATGTATGAGTTACATACAAAGAATGTGGATCTTGCTAGTGCTAGGAAGATAACAGTTTGGCCTTGCTTACTTATGAGGTGAGAAGTATGCTACACTTCAAAGCAAGCAGTTTTCATCACAGCCTTCTCACTTCTATGCTATACTACTACTACTACTCATTTTTGTAGGACATTTTTATTCTGCTCTTTCTTCAAATTCCTTCATATTTGTCTTGGTACATGTTTTTCCCAAAAATGTTGAAGGTCTGTACACCATTTGGTATTTCAGTGTAGGCAGTATCTACAAATCTCACTGTTGTGATATATCTATATATTGTAGGTATGTAAGAGCTGTAGTGGCACAATGGTTATAATGCAGTACTGAAGGTTAACTCTGCTCATAGCCAGGAGTTTGAGCCTGACCGGCTCAAAGTTGACTCTTCCATTCTTCCAAGGTCAGTAAAATGAGGACCCAGATTGTTGGGGGCAATATGCTGACTCTGTAAATTGCTTAGAGAGGGCTGTAAAATACTATGAAGTGGTATATAAGTCTAAGTGCTATTGCTATATTGTTAATGTATTTGCAATTTGAACATATTTATTCTGACATTACCTTCATTTATAAGTCACACTATTGGGAAATTCAATTGTTAACACTTTCAAGGGATTTTTATTCTATTAAAATTTGAAAGGGTGAGAATTTAAAATAAAATTTAAAAAAATCTTGGTTTTGTTTATCAATGAACTGTGCACATTTTGTCTGTTTCTAGTTCCATCTGATTGGGCTCCCTGGACCTCCATTATTAAAGCTCTTCTCGCATCACCCATTACTCTGAAAAGACAACTAGTGCTGGTAAGAGACTTAGCAAAATAAAAAATAAAAAGTGTGAGGTCCTTTATCATTGTAATTTTTACAAAGTTTATAATAGTCATGTTTGAGTACCATTCTGAAAATGCTACAATATCACTTAAACACTTAATGCAAACTTGTGTAGTTTCCTACTATAAATTACATGCTCAATTGTGCCTGTGAAGAATACTCACCATGAAGTAGTGTCATTCAAAAACTCATCATCTACAATTCTATTTTGCTTCTTTGTTCCTATTCAAATTTACTTATAGAAAGAAAATACATACATACATACATACATACATACATACACACCCCAGGGGTGTTATTGTGTTCCAGATATGTCAATTATGAACAAATTTAAAATCAGATTTATATTTTCCTCAAACTTGGGAACTAGAGAAGAAAAACATGGATGGATGGATGGATGGATGGATGGAAGGAAGGAAGGAAGGAAGGAAGGAAGGAAGGAAGGAAGGAAGGAAAGATGTGCATAGCTTTAATTTTATTTAAAGCATCTTCAACCAGCATGTTTCCTTGTGAGCATCATAAAATTTATACTCACAATCTTGCATTGTCCAGATGCATCTTCAGACACCGATTAATTTCATCCTAAATAGCAAGAGTTTTATAGCACAGCCCTAGTTTTAACTCTACAAGGATTTTGTAAAAAAATGTGTAGCAAACAGAAAAAGGAACAGGTGGCAATAGAGGCATTTTAAAAAATAAAAACAGATACAAAAGTCATCAAAACATTTTACATATTCAGTAAAAAAAAATAAAGATGAAAATTGTGCTATTAAGCAATTTCTTTGTTCAGCTACTGCTATCAGGTTTTCAGGCATTCAAAGCCTTCTTCATTCAGACAATTTTGTATACTTGAGAATTAGGCTTCAGGCCTGCCCTCAGCCATGGAAACCCAGGGCTGTATGCAACTTTGAGTCAGTCACCCTCCCTTAGGCTTAAAAAAAAACTGAAGGCAATCTGATTTGAGCTCATGTAGGAAAGGCAAGGTAGAATTCGAAGACAAAACTTGCCCAGGGATGATGAAGGCAATCCTGAGGGACTTTCCAGCTTCTGGAAAGTCCATGGCTAGGATGTACCAAGTCAGGCACCTCTATTGTTTGTGAAAATTCTGGTTATAATAAAGGTCAGGAATGTATTTGCTTTTCAATAAATAAATAGCTCAGAATAAAAGTAACTGAGCAATCTTTTTTTCCAGATTTTTCTGAGAAATAAAGCATCAGGGAATTGAGATACATTACAAATTTCCACATCAGCAGCCTTTATTTTAAGCTTACGGCTACTTTCCCCCCTCCCCTTCTCCAAGCTAGTTTTCTTCATCGCTTGCTTTCTTTTCTCAACAAAACCTGGATCCTGTCCACTCTCAAAAAAACCCTCTCTTGTAGCCCTTTGCAGCATTTACCTACTAAATTGCATTTAAAGGAACAGCACCCATTATCTAATGTTGCCAGCATCTTTTCAATCCTGCCAAGATTTTAATAATGGAGTAAAAAGGGGAGCATCACCACACAGAAAAGGGAGTAGGTGGGGGGCGGGGTTAAGACTGGGATGCAGCTGTCCTGTTCCTTGAGACTGAGAGGCATGTTTAAACAGTTTTATGTATTTAAATTCATTATTCCCTGTCTACTGTGGTACCAGCAATGATTAGAGCCAAGCAATAAACACCAAAATGAAATGGCAATATTTCATGGAGACCATAAAATGGAGAGCTAGAGATAAGGCACAATAGGAAGTTGTCTTAGGTCTTGTGTGCTTCTTTTTTTTTTTTACACATGAATTGGGTTGGTATCTGAACAAACAAATGATTTGAGCATCAGTTATTTTTTTAAAAATGGCCTAAGAGATTACTTTTTTTTTAACTGAGGAAGGTTTGGTACGTGGTTTGTTATTTTATACAATTTAAGGACACAGTTAACCTTCTAATTAACTGAATATGTCTCTGGAGAACCTTAAAAACTATCAGTTATGACTACGATGTACAAAGTTAGTAAGCACAGGAAATGTAATTTGTATACAGCCCTCTGCTCTACAATAAAGGTAAAGGTTCTTCTCACACATATGTGCTAGTTGTTCCTGACTCTAGGGGGGTGATGCTCATCTCTGTTTCTAAGCTGAAGTGCCAGCGCTGTCTGAAGACGTCTCTGTGGTGATGTGGCCAGCATGACTAAACGCCAAAGGTGCCTGGAACACTGTTACCTTCCCACCAAAGTATTCCCTATTTTTTCTACTTGCATTTTTACATGCTTTCGAACTGCTAGGTTGGCAGAAGCTGGGACAAGTAACAGGAGCTCACTCCATTATGCAACGCTAGGGATTCAAACTGCTGAACTGCCAACCTTATGATCAACAAGCTCAGTGTCTTAGCCACTGAGCCACTGTGTCCCTCTTGCTCTACAATACATAATACTAAAAACACATGTCCTCGCTTTATAACAGTGACTAGAGATAATCTAGGAAGATCACACTTGCCTACTTTGTCTACTGGGTAAAAACAGGATTGAAGTACCTGCAGAAAATGACTGTTGCTGCTTAGAAAAGCACACTTTTATGATGCATTTATATTCTGAATATAACCAGATTTCCCAAGCCACTAATAAAAATAATGCTTAGCCACATGTTTGAAAATCTTCAGAGGTGCACTTTTAAAACAAAGAATAACAATGCCCAAGTCCATGAGGCTTGAAGTCTTTTTCCAGCTCCTGAATTGCAGTAAGTAAGAGAAGAATTTTCTGTTTCAAAGATGTATGAAACTCTTCACTCAAAAAGCAGAATAGTTCACTGAGAAAAGTGTACTACTTTTGCCTCATTGTTTGCTTGACTAAAACCTACAAAGCTGCTTTATATTATTTGCTGCTCAACAACTGTCTTCTTTGACTAGCAACAATTCTCGAGAGTGTTAAGCACAGCTCCTTTGATGCAGTACTATGTGAAATTCTTTTTTTAAAGTGGAAATCTGGACTGAATGTCATATATTCTCTATGAAAGAAATATTGGGTTCTATCACAGATCTTAGCCATTTAAGTTAACATGAACATCATAAGATGCTTTTGTTCTGAACATTATAATTCAGTTGTGATGATCACATGCTTTTCTCTTATTTTTAGCCCTACTTTTTTTGTTCTGCGGGTTGAGGAAATGTTAAGATCAGGAATCTACTGAGGATATCAAGGGGAAAAGTCTTCAGTAGTTGGCTGAGGCTGCCACTGAAATATAAAAAAGGCCCAAAACTTTGCTGAATATAAAAATCTCTATAAAAATTAAAAAGTATCCCTCTATTCCTCCCTCCTTTATTTAACCAAGAGATCGGTGGATGTGGCAGTGGTTAATTATTTCTACTCCTGATTTTTTTCTTCATCTTAATTTTAATTTGGAACATTTCATATTAATGGTTTGTGATTTGACACCAACTAATTTTCAGAGATATATCAATTTTATATGTGGTAGAGCACATGCAAGTAGCAGCTATACAGACAGCTATCTTAAATGGTTTAATTTCAAGGCCAACTCTTGTTTCTACAATTTTATGTACCAGTCCAGATGTTTACATTTTTCAAAATCCATTAGAAACCTTTGCCTCTAATAATTTTTCCCTGTCATTTACTTTTAAAATTAAGCATTTTGCTTTTATTTATCGGTTTTATAATTGTAGCTTCTTGGCTGTATCAATCACATGCATCTGTGTACATAAATATGCCTGACATACATATTTCTGTGTTTTTCCTAATTAAACAGGCTGTGTCACAACACTCAGCAGAGTCTACATTCCTCTATTACCTTGTGTTTTGAGCCAGCTGTCCAGAGTTCTGTATTCTGCTTTAAAATTGAATCTAAAGACATTTTCTTCAAGCCCTGTTTTTCTCCATTCTGGAAAATTGATGGCAAAACAGGTGTAATGTTTAAGCTCTGGAGGTTTTCTTGTTGTTGCTGCTGTTTTATTCAGTAGGATTAAATCCCTACTGAATGACTTTGCCTCTACCTCACAAACAAATCCAGAACAATTCAAGAAAGCAGTCTCACTTCCCAGTCAGCATGTACGCCCCACATACCAACAAAATATCAGACTAGGGAAGATTACTATAACATACAGTGGTGTCAAACTGGTGGCCTATGGGCTGGATGCGTTACACACAGGCCACGCCCAACCCGGCTCCGTAAATGGGAAAAAATGTCTTGAAATGTCACATGACATCAACGTGACATTGCAAGTTGGACAACCGTGCTATAGATCAATCTGATGTGGAATACTGCTATAATAATGTTACTTAAAAATGGACTTGGAGGACCAAGTGATGCTACAAAGCCACAGTATCAGATTCCTGAACAGTAATCAATTGAGCAAAGAAAGACAAACAAGATTTTCTTCCAACTAATTACATTTCCCTCTGATTTAACTTACAAAGGGGCAAAGAAATACCTCTTCTTTGGAAATGGTGCCTAGGAAAGAGATGATGAAGCATTTGTCTTCTTATTCGGTTCTTCCTCAATTTCACAGTATTGAGCTGCTTATTTGAAAAACACAAAGAAGAAGAAAAAGGCTGGACCAGTCAGTGCCTCCAGATGACTTACAGAACGTTCTGTGATCTACGGAGTGATTGAAATTCTCGGACGCTACTGTTTAGGTTATTGAAAACCAAAAGCTGTCAGCTCCAACATTATGGATGAAGTCCACAAGTGAGAGCTCAGCTCTTTCGCTGTTACTGTTGTGCCAATTTACTTTTGAGTTTGTAAATTGTAATCCATAAATAAGGTGGATATTTACCGCTGAAAAAAAATCCATTCAAGCTATTTGTGTTTACATATGTAAATATTTTAATGCATTGGTTTAAAAACTTTAATTGAGAGAAACAAGGTTAAGATTTTCTCATTTGTATATATTCATTCATTTCACCTGAGCTAATTGAAAGTTTATTTTGACACTGAAGGCAAACTTTAAAGTAGCAAATAAATACTCCAGAAAGAAAATAAAATGAGATTTTAAAAAATCTATTTATGCGTCTTTATATGCAGAACTGCATGATGTTCTCTTTAGATTTGGTTTACTACATTGTGGCTTGTTCAATAAATCATGATGAAGCAATTTTTAAATTTAACATGATGCAAGGAAGCAGGAGAGTGAAAGCTTTGTTGTAATCAGAAATTAGGCTTATATAAGAAAACCTTATTCGGTCAGACTACAAAAACACTTCACAGTTGTATTACATAACACACCCTATCAATTCTCTTAGTTGATAGACTAGTCCAATGTTTCTCAACCTGAGCAATCTGGAGATGTGTAGACTTGCTGTCTGGGGAATTCTGCCAATTGAAGTCCACTATATTCAGGGTGTTCAGATTTTTAAAAAAACCACTGGATTGAAGCAGGAAATGCTCTGGGACAATGTTACTCCAGTCTTCCACTAGTAAATAAAGCTAATGACTATTATACTCCAAGAAGGGACAAAATCAAGCCTAATAGTGTAAAAGTTTGTGTTTCCTATAGCCTACCAAACCAATTGATCATGGTGAACTTTGAACCAGGCATAATCTCTCATCTCATTGCCTTTTAGATAACATGATTATTACTAAGAAATCAAGCTATATCCAATAAGATTTCCTATTGAGTCCATTGCCTCATTTGCCATATTTATTATCATCATTCTAGCCATTGTCTTTCCACTGCAGGATGAAGGCTTCTTCCACCTGTTACCAACCAATTTACCATATTATCTTCAGAGAAAGCTATGAAACCAGAGAGAGTTGCTAGCATCTTCCTTTTGATTTAAAGGAAGGGAGTCAGACGGCTTGTTATTTCAAGGAGTAGAGGAATTTTGTGGAGAGGATTTGAATCAGACCATGGGCACATTTGAAATGACAAATAATGAGCATGGATTGGCTCCCACTGGCTAGCTCACGATGAGGAACGATTGGCTGAAGAAGCTTCATCTTTACAAGCTTGCAGACAATGTCACTTTGGATACTTCTTCCCCCCCTGCAGGTGGAGAGGGGGGAATGCAATTTTGATTTAAAGATTTTCAGAAAAATGTATGGTGGTGTATCATAAGTTATGAATTATAAATTCTAATTCAAACCAATCATTTAAAAAGTACCGTAACCGTTTTCAGATACACAGCCTTAGACATATAAGAACTACCCTATGCAAGTATGAGTATCTGGATTTTAGAATATAAATTAAAATAATTCTGTGAGTTCTCACACATCCATAGACAAAGATAATATGATTGCAGATCTAACCATTGTGGAGACAAAAGTCAAGGGATACAAAAGCATTTGAATGTTAACTCTATAAACAGAGCTTACTCTTAAACATTGCTGTCACTGGAATGCTTTATTTATTTGATTTTATTTCTATAGCTGCCCATTTCAACAGATAACTCTGGGTGGTGTACATCATTATTATGGCTTACTCTACTAATGCCTTCAATATAAACTACATATCAACTTGCCTAATTAGCTCTACTCTTGCTTACCTGCTGAAGACTTCCGCAACCAAAAGTAGAAGGGAACTGAATATTAGCTCACCAACATACAGCATCATTGTTTTCAGTTTTGCAAATTCTAGGACAGCCTGATAAGATACTTATTTCTGGAAAAATTTTCACAGCTTTAAACTGGCAGAGTTAAATGTCCCATCAGAAGTAAGTAACAGAAGTAATTTGGGTACAGCAAATACAAAATCAGTTCCTCGTCACTGCCAAAAAATGCTCCATTCCAGAACCTACTTCTTAACACTATTTTGTTCTAAGAGATTTTATATTTCTCCTGGATTTTTTAAAAAACAAATTAAATACTTTAGGGGAATGGAAGATTGTATCCAATTGCTACCTGTTTACAGAAAACTTTGATTCTGCAAGAACATCCAAGAATAAAAGGTGGGATTGAATTGCACTCATTTCTTCACTGAATCCTACATGCCGAATGCCATGGGTGTCAAACTCATGGCGCCACGTTGCCATCACGTGATGTATCATGACTTTTTTCCCCTTCACAGACTAGGGTGAGTGTGGCTCACAGGCCGCCAGTTTGATACCTCTGCAAAGACCATCAGCATTGACCAAAAACATTATCAGTCATTGCAAATGACAGCTTCGCTTGCAACAGCTTACATTTCTGCAAAAATACCATTAACATCAACTTCTTCCTACCCCAGATCCTGGGGATGGACTTGATAGTGGATAAAAATGCCAAATCAAGGCTAAACATCTGGTTGGCAATCAACTATAATAATAGTAATTTATTCAACTTGTATGCTGCCCAACTCCATTGACTCTGAGCAGATGTATGCATATTTTAACACCTGTATTTTGCTTTAACCACAAATGAGGGGGGGGGAGCAAAAACTCAGTAAGTAACATATTTTAAAATGTCTGAGAATGAAAGCAATACAGAGTGGGTGAGGGAATGACAATCTCAATCAGCTACAAATACGAAATGAATTCATTGCATGAATAACTTCTGGGCATAATTAAAATTTAAGGGACAGAGGGAGAAAATGCATGGATATCATTAACTACCAGAACTTCTAGTATAGCACGTACATTATTAAGTCCCAAACTGAATCCTAAAAGTGTTCTCCCCCTTCTCCCCAGCTTCCTGATTGTGGAGCTTTAATTTGGTTTATTCAATGAGACCAACTCCCTTGTAAATATGTGGAGAACCATTATCTGAGCTCCCAGCAACATCCCAGCTTGGCCTACAGCAATTTTGCTTTAAGGACAAGGAAAGAAAAGAGGCTCTTTATCCAAGCAGCAGCTTAGAAGACAGGTTGCCCTGGGCTTAGGTGAAAGCTGCCAAGTGGTATCTAGAACTGTAGCTGAAAATTACTTCAAATAAAAACAAAAACAGCTGATTTTTTTTAAAAAAAGAACTGTGTTAGAGCTTTGTGGGGAAGTGCATGGAAAATAAAGAGGTGATAAAATAAGATAGAATACGTGTTGGAATCTATTCAATATTTTTCATGATCTAGAAACAAAACCTAGGAAGAATGCCCAGGAAACATTTAAAAGAAAGAAGACAGTGTTCCAAACGAATAGCATGCAACATAAAAAGATCATCTGGGATCCAAAAGGTCTGGCAAAAACAGTCTTTTGCTAGCAAAAAAAAGTGGCTCTAGGAGGAAAAAATGAAGCGAACAAGTGAGCTTCCAGCTAATACAATATTTTTTGATCCCTCCGTGCCTTTATATTTTTTTACCTTCACCTATTTCTTTCTCCCCGTTTTTTTCCCATAAAAATCCTGTAGCAGTGAATGAGTAGTAAGGGAAAAGCTGAAGCCTATAAAAATGCTTTCCATTGTTTTGTTCATATCTGGTGGAAAGAAGAGCACCCAGAGGTGGTGTACTTTGGGAGAAGCGGGGAGAGAGAGAAAGAGAGAGACTATATCTTCCTTGCAAATGAAAGCCTGAGCTATTGCTGCAAACAAAACAACACTTTTTATTTAGTCTGAATTCCTGCCTTCCCAAGAGTTTCTTGAATAAGAAATGTAGAAATGATAATTTGAGTGCACAGATGGGTGATACACCATTTTGAAAATTGGTGATTATAAGCAAGCCCATTAAATTTGATACATGCATCAATCTATCTGAACTAAATCGATATGTAATGTCTTTTTTTGAGCACTTATGGAGCAGTACTGCAAAAACGTTAGGTGCTATCAGAATAAAAATCACTTCTTGTACTGTATAATCAATTACCTGTAAATAAATAATATCCTTCTGCTACTATTCAAATAACTTGTGAGCACAGAAAATAAACCATTGCTACCATTGTCAAGATGAGTAGGAAGTCATCTTATTTGCTAGATAGAATAAGAAATCAGAGCAGAAATCAAATAAAGAAATAAGTAGCTTATGTATTGGGTTTGATGCATTCTTATCTCTTGTGAATAAACTCTGCTTTGGAACATGCTGATAAAAAGCATGTGGGATTGCATTTTTAGAATGGAAGTCTAAATATGTTTGCTTAGACATTCATCGTAGTATTATCACTGGGACTTATTCCCTAGTAAGCGTGTTTAGGATTACATCTTGGTAGAATAATAACATGGAGCCCTACTTAACAGTAAATCCAGCTGAATTCAATTGGTTTTCCTTTGAGGTGGGTGAGTCCTCAGGTTGCATGGGTACATGAGTGTTATTTTTCATCAGACACTAAAAATGTGAAAAGTAATATGTTAGTTATCAGTGCACCTTATATTGAAAGATGCCATAGGAAGAAAATTAATAAGCTATTATGTTAGATGTTCAACTTGTATTGGTTCACAGTTCTAACTGTTCCTGGCCTCTACCATACTGGCTGGAGTTTATGAGCCTAGCAACCCAAACATCTGGAGTGTTGGGTTGCTTATTGCTGGCCATCAGCAGTTGCAACATTTGGATAGTGTTTTGCTGCTTGTGTATTATATTGCAATCTGTCTTTAGCTTTTACAGATTCCTTGTTGGGTCTGCTGGCGAATGATTTCAATTGTGGTTTATTACCGATCATCTATGCTATATGTGGTTTGATTCAGAGGTGGGTTGCTGTCGGCATTACAGATGGTTTAGTGTGCACGCAATTTTGTGCATGCGCTCTCGCTTCACTCATGTGCCAGATGCGCACTCTGTACGCATGTACAGTTGCCCATAAGTAGGTCTGTGCATGCACAGAAAATTTAAAAAATGAAACAATAACATGCCATGCTAACCGGGGAACCGGTTTGGAGGCATGGCAGGCCTGGGTCGCTGCCGGTTCCAGTGATCCAGGCTGGCAAACTACCAGTTCACCAAACCAGTCTGAACCAGTAGGAACCCACCTCTGGTTTGATTACTCTTTAATATCCTCCTTTTATTTGAGAACAATATTTTTGTATATTGGTCTATAACAATAATGTTTGTTAGTAAATTTACATCTCACCTTCATTTTGGATAACCTAAGGTGGAGTATTTAATGCCCCCTTTTCCTATTTTCGCCACAACAGTAATCCTATGAGGTGGGTTGGGTTGAGAGTGATTAGTTCAAAGTCATTCAAGCAGCTTTTATTTCTGAGAGGACTACAACTTACAGTCTCCTAGTCCAGCACTTAATTCCTCTTCTATTTGAATATTTCAGTTTTTTTACATTAAACTGAATAACCATCAGCAGCGGAGAAATTCATGTATCTTCACATCATCTGTCTGAATTCTACTTATCCCTTTAGGAACCACTTCAATACATTCTTCCCTGTATTATTACTAGGTATACATAATACACACACAACTGAAAATGTTGAAAATAGAAATAGGTAAATAGTCCATGCAGCAAGTAAACTTTTGCCTGGAAAAAGCTCTTTCACGACATTTCAAAAAAGGATAGCTGGATTTGTTCATGGTCAAATTGCTACAGTTTATTGAGTTACTAATTCTCTCTTTGCCATTCTCTACTTTCTAAATTTCTTCAAACTATGTCTGGCTTTTAGTATCCTCAAAGCAAATTCAGGCATGTTTGAGTTCTCAAAATCTGCTTCACAATGAAGAGCCGAGGTGGCGCAGTGGTTAGGGTGCAGTACTGCAGGCCACTTTAGCTGACTGTTATCTGCAGTTCAGCGGTTCAAATCTCACCGGCTCAAGGTTGACTCAGCCTTCCATCCTTCCGAGGTTGGTGAAATGAGGACCCAGACTGTGGGGGCGATATGCTGACTCTGTAAACCGCTTAGAGAGGGCTGAAAGCGGTATATAAGTCTAACTGCTATTGCTATTGCTAATATTCACAGTACTGCAAAATTCAGTAAATAACTATGGGGAAAATGTGTACAGGTAGTCCTTGACTTACAACTACAATTGAGCCCAAAATTTATGTTGCTGAGCAAGACAGTTGTTAAGTGAATTCTGCCCTATGTTTCAACCTTTCCTGCTATAGTTGTTAAGTGAATCAGTGGAGTTGTTAAGTTAGTAACAAGGTTGTTAAGTGAATCTGGCTTCCCCATTAATTTTGCTTGTCAGAAGACCGCATGTAAAAAGTGATCCTATAACCCCAGGACACTGCAACCGTCTTAAATATGAGCCAGTTGCCAATCACAGATAATATTCTTACACCAGGGGGATTAAAAAAAAAACCCATGCCTACTGCAAAATCAGCATTTAAAGCATAAGCTACTATGGTATGCAACCTAATAAAGCTCGTGCTATTTTTAGACTCGTGCTGCAGTGTCACTCAACATTTGGTTCAAATACAGACTCATTTATACTACAATATAAACTTTTACATCATTAGAACACTTTGTTTCAATTGTTGGCCCAAAATATCCCAGAAACTTTGTTGTCTTTTACGAGAGCAAATTATACATGGTCTATTCATCATTTATCACCATGGCAAAGCGCAAATAAAAGGATTGGGGGATTTGGTGCAGGCAGATTGGAGGAGTATATATTTTTATGGTGAACTACAAAGATAAATAAAATTAAAGCATTGAGGGTTAGACTTGTATTGTATGTTGGGAACATTTGTGTGGCTATTCTGATCCATCAATAGATATATAGTTTTAGAAATAACAATTGGAGCAGTAGATTTATGAATTGCCTTTTGGTCAATCATTGATTGGCATGGGGAAGGACCAGAGGTGGGTTGCTCCCGGTTCGGGCGAACCAGTAGTACCAGTGCCAGGAAGCTCTGCCCACCCGCCCGGATGTTTCTGCCCCTGCACAAAAGCATTGCACATGAGTGCACACAGGAGCGTGCCTGAACCGGTAGTAGAAAAATTGGCAACCCACCTCTGGGAAAGACATCATTTTAGAAAAGTATCATGGTCATTGAAGGCTAGATATACAACTCCCCATGGCTAATATTTTATCTTTATTGCCAGAAAGTAACATTTCCCACCATTTTCTTTTCCGTATGAAACTTTGGGGGATAAGCAGGCGTTTCTTCTTTCCCCATGCTTCCCCAAGCATAACATGAACACTGATAGTTGCTTGTTTGTTTGTTCACTAAAAAAAAAAGGTGAATTACTTTACAATGTGGAAAGTGCACCTGCCAATTACATTTCATGCAGCAACTCGCAGCAGGAGTGCTGCTGTGGGTAGTTGAGAAAACCCATATCACACAGCAACAGACCAAAGGAAAGTTCTCCGTTACAAGAAATGCACTTGCTTCCCCCCACCCTCCCCAAGGACAGTGTTTCTTCTGACAAAAAAGATTGACAGGGAGGAAATTCTCTTAAAGAAGACTGCTCATGTCCTAGGAATAGAAATTAGCAGTATATAGTTTTAAAAAATTGTAATGTTTCCTATGCTCATTTATGGACCTCAAAATATCTGTCCATGAAACTCTTGGGGACCCAAGTTAAAAAAAATACTTGAACTAAAGCAAGTTGAACCCCTCCCACTCCATTCCTTGGAAGGAGGACTTTGAATCAGTCTGCCTTTGAGGATTTTTATCAAGATTTCCAAACTGGTTTGCCACTGCTTGCTTCCTAGGGTTGAGAGAGAGTGACAAGGCTAAAGTCACCCAGTGGCAGAGGTGGGTTCCTACCAGTTTGCACCTATTCGGTAGAACCAGTTTGTCAAATCTACCGAATCGGTTAGAAGAGGTTCCACCAGTGGACCTAGAAAGCAGGCCACACCTACGGAAGAGGTTCCCAAATTTTTTGAAACCCACCACTGGTCCTTGGATATGATTATTCTACACTGTCATGCTCATATTTATAAAACTCAGTGCCTCTGAGAAAAGTAAGGATGACTACTGCGTTTGTGGTGCAATCAGAACATTGCATGTGTTGAAGTTGTTTTAACGCAAACCAAAGATGCCTTTTAAAAAACAAATTTACATCATATTCTTATGCACGCCAGTGCTGTGTGTGAGGTAATTTAAGGTGGTTCTGACAAGTGTCGTCGGCATCTTCATATCCGGTCACATGGGCAGCAAGCCACTCCCATCCGATCACATGGGTGGCAAGCCACTCCCACAAAGGAGGCCACACCCACAGAGTAGGTTCGAACAATTTTTGAAACCCACCACTGCCCAGGGGCTTTGTGTTCAAGGAAGAACTAGAATTCACAGTCTCCTGGTTTCTAGCCAGAAGTTGAAACTGTTGCTTCTCTCTCTTTCTAGCCTACTTAACATTCACTGTTAAAATATGAGGGATATTTAGTCTTACTGATGATAAAATTCAGCAGGTAATTGCTCGCCTCTCCATTATAGGTACCTTTTTAGTCATGCAGAAATATATCCGTGGAATAATGCCTGGTGGCACATCCTTTGTTAATGTGCCAAATTTCTACATGTTGCCAAGACCTCCCAGCTATATCTAAACAGGCTTCAAGGGGATCCATTTAATTCTGAAGCTGCAGAATCTAAAATCGATTTAAATTATTGTTCCCTTTGCTTCAGTTCCCTATTTCAAGCTCTTATGTATGCATGTGGAAACTCCCAACAAAATAGCAAATATCCAGGTACAAAAACACCTGTATGATAGAGTGGTAGGTATGAATTATTCACATCCCTAATTGATTTTTTAAAAAAACTTTTTTTTTTACCTCTAATCTCTCTTCCTCCAAGAAAGTTTGTGGGGTTTTTTTAATGCAGTTTTTTTTTTACCATAGCTTAGTATAGAGAAATGTAAACACAATTAGCACTCCGTGCCTTAATTATATAATTATATAACAAATCTCAAGGCTTGCTGCTAATATTCTCTGGCACCCTACTGACACTGTTACAGGTTATTGCTAAAGGTTTCAGACACACTGGTGAAAATCTACACAATTCTGATGGAAAATACAGCTGCAAAACTAGATAATAGCAGGGATGTTATTTCTACTGTGTGCAATTCTACCATTTTCAATGTGGCTTAAATAATTATTTTATAATTGTGCTGCTACAATGGATGCTGCCAAGGGTTTATTTTTATTTTTCCTCTAAACAGCCAGGGAATATCATGCCAATAAGTTGGAAAGGGGCACAACATGGTAGGCAGAGAAGTGGTGATAAATGGGGATACCAAATAGTACGATAAAAGTAAGGCACTCACTATAGAAGTTATATTTAATTAAGTGCATTTATCCCTGCTAAATCCAATATGGACTTTAGCCATTTCATAAAATCCAGTAAAAATGAAATCTATAGATTGTACCAAGCTTCCATCCTAAAAGCAGGCAACCACGTTTATATATCTGTTGTTCTGTATAAGATCACAAATAGGATCTGTGTGTCTGTCTGTCCATCCAGTGGATAGCAAAACAAACAAACAAAAATATTTAATTCTGAAGAGGCTTTAGACTGAATCCTTTTTGATGTTTGTTCAGAATACTTTCCAGGTAGTCTAAGATTGCTCTCTGGAACCTAGAAAAATATGTAAAGCAAATAAAGAAATGTTATCTAATACAATAAATTAATAAAATATCTGTATAGAAATATTTACAGATTTATTATATCCTAATATTTTAAAATACAAAACCGGGCCAGAATACTGTTCATATTCTTTGTCAGTTCAGCATGTTCGGTAGATTCGTTTAGTTGGCCTATGATGACAGCAAAGTGACATGTGGGAACCTTTGGAAGAGATGGGAATACCTAATATGCTTTAATCCTTTTCTTAACATAAAATCACCAACCTCAGAAGGTGTAATCAAAATTCTGAGAGCTAATTACATACAATAGTCCATGAAGGAAAGAGCATCCTTTCAATGAAGTTCTGCTCTCTCATCTGAGGTTGATAATAAATTGTGAAGGAGAGGAAATGTTATTTGAAAATATCCCAAATCAGTGGTGGGTTCCGGATCCCATTGCCCTGATACGGTGCAACAGGGCTGGGTGCCCACCACATGAACGCATGCAGCGTGCATGCGTACTTACCGCCCGCAATGCTCCGCGACACTCCAGCTGCTCAGCGGAGCATCGTGCAGGCGCCGTGTGCTCCGTGCACCTGAGTGGAAGCCCTGAAAACTTCAAATACCAGTTAAGGCGCGCGGGCGGATGGGTGGGCCCTCCGGAGCACTGTACCGGAACGGTACCTGGTGCTCCCGGGAGGCACCAGTATGCGCATACTGGGGTGTATTGGTCGTAACCCACTACTGTCCCAAACAAACCTTCACACAGGGGATGTCAGACATGTTTTGAATGTTTTCTCAGTGACCTTCAATTTTTAGCCCCTCATCAAAATAAAATCACACTTAATGCAACTGAAATC
This sequence comes from Thamnophis sirtalis, assembly GCF_051295495.1. Classification (NCBI taxonomy): domain Eukaryota; kingdom Metazoa; phylum Chordata; class Lepidosauria; order Squamata; family Natricidae; genus Thamnophis; species Thamnophis sirtalis. The sequence goes on from NW_028261383.1 coordinate 99,192,436, forward strand.
AGAATTCAATAGTGATTATTGAAATGTAATCTTACAAGTAACCATGAGCCCCACATTGCCAGTTGATACATTCAACATTCTCAACAATGTAAATAAAATCATATGAAATGAGAATATGAAAATTAGTATCAAGGCCTTAGGAACTATATTTCATTTGGATAATTTATGCTTGCTTATGTTTTGTAAGCCCATTTACACTCATATAATCTTTCTACGGTACTTTAATTGTTTTATGTTTAGGCTGCTAAGGAGATAATATGAATTCTTTTTCTATAGTTTGCATATCTTTTCTTTTTCCTTCTTTTTTTGCTCCTGGATATTCTGAATTGAAGATGCAGGAGAATGAATCTGTTCTGTACGCAAAGCGCATGATAGATTAAGGCTGTAAAATGCAGGTGACCATTAGAGGGAGGGACAGAAAACCCTCTTGCTGCTATTGGTGGTCATTTAGAAAACCCTCTTGCTGCTATTGGTGATCATTTAGATGTTGCAGTCCAGATGTGGTGCTCTTACATATGATCAAATAGTGTTTATTGAATGTTCCTATTTTCCAGCTGTGATAGATCCCATAGGCACTGGGATCCTGGCTGGAGCTTTCTTTGACATGTTTCTAAGGGCAGAAAGTATTTGTGTTTGCACGTCTTCATATATATCTCTTGTTGCAAGCTGTACCAGTTCTTTACTATTTCTTCCTTTAACTTGGCACTTTGAACACATATGCAATTATAATATGCACCACTCAATGTTGGCAGAGGAACTATAGGATCTGTAGTCCATTAGGAATATAATCTAACGGTTGGGTTGGCAATATATAAATCATGTAACAATGCTGTACCTGTTTCTTTAAATCCTGCTGTAAATGTGATTGGTTGCTGTTTCCTCAATCGGCCATAAGATGGAGCCAGAATCACTGTTAGATGCTAATCTGCTCTGAAAGTTTGGAAGCTGGTTATTAGAAGTGCCGTATCATGATCAACATCAGCTATTGTAAGTTTTGCAACTGCTAGCAAACTTTGTGTACCGGGCTGTTTGTATGATTATGGACTATGTTGTTTGGATTATCCCTTAACTGAAAGACGTTGGTGTCTTAACTGTGTATGACTTGGACTGTGATACCTCTATTTCCACAAAAGTAAAAGCCTATTTAAACTGCAGTGTCTCTGTATGCTGGTTTGTGTGTTCTCCAATACCACTCTCACAACACTTCTCTGAACGCACTCGCTCTCCCAGCGAGGAGCTTACCTAACATTGCCTTTGAAAGCCACCAGAGATTGGCTTTTTATGGACCATTGCTAATGTGATCTTGATTTTATATAAATAAATAAAACTATTGGGAGGTAATTATAGACAAGATACCAGTTTATTCCAACTGCAATAAAGATGAACTATCTAAGCATGAGAAAACACAAGAAGAAACACTGATGAGTACAGATGAATAGTTAAAAGATAATTGTGTTAGACAGGAGAGATTCATCATTTCTACTATATCTTCTTAATCTAGGAAAAATAATTGGGACCTTCAGATGTTGACTTGCAACTCCCAGCATCCCTTGCCACTAGCCATGCCAGTGGAGGCTCTTGGAAATTGTGGTTCAGCAGCATTTCAAGAGTCACAATTTGCCACCTGCATTCTATTTTCTCATAGCTTTTTTTAAATTTCCACCCACTGGAAAGTCAGCACCTGTGTGCAACCTGATTCTGACTGGCTTAATGATCAATAGCACTTTATCATATATAGTAAATTACCTATGTTGTACAACCAGCTTGCAAGAAAATGAAAGTCATGTAATTTTCATAAGAGTATGCCTTTTCTCAGTAATCCCACATTACATATGTATTTCATTTAAAATGTGGGCGCTCCAATGTGGAGGGTTACAAAGAATGAACTAGAAAAGTAATCACATTCCATCTCAGGAGACCTGGTGGTATGTGGTTAGAATGTAGTATTACAGGCAAACTCTGCTCATAGTCTGGAGTTCAATCCTGACTGGCTCTAGGTCGACTCACTCTTCCATCCTTCTGGGGTCAGTAAAATGACGACCTAGATTGTTGGGGGCAATATACTGATTCAGTAAAATGGCTTAAAGAGTGCTGTAAAGCAATATGAAGCAATAAATAAGTTTTTAAGTGCTATTGCTATCTCTTGACTTCAGTCTTAACATGGTCCATGAAATCTCACCAGAAAATGATACTCATATTCTCCAATTCTCTGGAGGTGTTTCTGTGGAGTACAGAGAAAGGAAGGAAGGAAGGAAGGAAGGAAGGAAGGAAGGAAGGAAGGAAGGAAGGAAGGAAGGAAGGAAGGAAGGAAGGAAGGAAGGAAGACAGAAAGAAAGATGCTTTGCCTGTGTTGTTTCTTTCTTTGTGGGCATATTTTGTTCCTTATGGATCATTAATGAAATAGCATGCTTAATAGTGTGTTAAATTGCCCCAAACAAGCAAATTCTTGATTATCCTAGGCTGCCTTGGTCAAGCTTAGAGTAATAAAATATTTCATAGATATGTGTAATCAGAACCCATATATAATATACAACACTGCCCTTTATTTGAACAAATTGTACAACTGAGAACTGCATATGTGTATCTGATTGGAGTAAACTGTAGGGATGATACAAATATATGATTTCCATTCCTTTTATTTCAGTCTTTTACTTTATTTTATAACACATGACACTAGCATTGTTTTGTGTTTTGTATTTCATTATAGTCTAATAGCTAATCAATAAAGTATCAATATTATAAGCGTACTGGCATCATTAAGCCATTGTTTTGTGAAACTTTACACATGGCATCTCTCCCCCCCCCCCATTAAACATTATAGTAAGGTGCAAGCTTTAAGATTTTGTTATAATGGCATATTTGATATTAATAACAAGATGTCTATAAAAAGAAAAACTTCAGAAAGCCCACAAAAAATAAAGCTGGATTTAGCCCCTGTCAATTTTGTTTTCGTTCATCTTTGGTTTATCTACATTTTCCAGCCCATTGGAAATCCCTGGCAAGAAGCAGAAATGATGTTTCAGGGCCAGTGAGAAAGAGGCATTTCAAATCTTCTTGCAGAAATCCCTCTGGCTGACAAAGGTGCTTAACAACATGTAGCCACAAAGCTATCTTGCAGGGAGATCAGAAAATATATGGTCTCCGCTCTCCTGATTTTCCCAATATAACACAACACACTGAAAACAACAGATCGGCTGTAAATCATAGGAATGGGTACATTTGGTTGTCTTTCCACTTAGTTGTAGTCTCGGGGGATGGGGGATTGCTGTAAAAATAATATGAGCCATTGAATTCATATAATATCCTTTGCCATTGACAATGCAACCAGGCCTTTCCCCAGGAACTGAAATAAGCATGAGGATTAAGAATATATATTTGTATTTATTCATTTCAAAAGCACACCTGTGAGGTGGAGAGAAAAAGGCAGCATGACCTAGAAATGACATGAATTATGTATTAAATATTATGTCTGAAAAATACATTTTTACAGGTCACATAGATGAAACTTTTAAAAGTAGAACTTTAGTTTTCACTGTTTTTGTTCACTATCAGACTTCTTTTATTATCACATTTTTAGGTATAGTCTTCTTATAGAAACTCTATTAGAAAAAAAGTATTCCTAATTTCTATGCTCTAAACGTAGCAAAATAAATTTCTTCTAAATGTCCATACAATGGTGCTATTTGTTCAGTGTTCTTACAAAATCAAAAGAATAAAATCTTGGGTGAAATACCAAACGAAGGGTTATATTTAGGCATTGGTGAAGAAGTGCTTCCCTCACTTCCAGAATCTGATCTTCCACTGACTTTGAGTCTCCATGAGCATCTTAACAGGATTGATGTTTGGTTTACTTTTATTTTATCCACAATTACTGCCTATGAATGCCAAAATGTTGAACAGTTGCCTGGATAACTTGAAGTAGTAGTTCAGATTACAGTCTTGGGACAGAATGAATTAGAATCAGCATCCTTTATAAGAGGGAAAAGTAAATCACCAATGCCATTTGTGTCTTGGAACCTCAACAGCATCAGGACTTCACCAAGACAAGACAACAAATTTATATTACAGAATTTACCTCCTTGAAAAAAAAGAAAGAAAAACAATCAAAGCTTCTGTCCACACAATGTAATGGAAGGTCTCCACAGACCCCCTCCCCCAACATTATTGTAAAGCCATTTAGTCACACACTTAGCCAAGTGAATGGTTCTTGCCTAATGCTTATCCTATTGACTGACTAAATCCACACAACCCATACAATTCTATGAGAAACTTACAATATTACTTCACCATTTGAGACCCAAGAAATACACTTAATACAAGGGCTAAGGTGCAGACATTATCCCATCTTGGAGCAAGGCACAACTACAGATCACACCATAGCCTCAATGCGTTAAAACTGTTGAATGGATGTAACACTGAATTGGATTTGTACAGTGAATACCTTTGCCGACAGGCTCAAACCACAATTACCACTTGTGAATTGCTTCTACCCTGGCCTTCCGAAAGGGTATTAAAACTTGGTTTTACTGGTTGGTTTGGGATCCCAAGGATTGGAGATGTTGGAGATGGTTGACTGCTGGAAATGATTGACAGGGTAAAAAGACTTCATTCCCATGTAGTCCATCTCCTTGGTTGTATGTAGGTTGCTGTTGTTGTTGTTTTTTGCAGTGTTAAAAACTTAATTGTTTTTCTATTTATCTTTTTAGGCCCAGAGTTGCCTTATTGAGAAAGTGAATAGTATATACATTTAATAAATAAATACTTTTTTTTTTTAAAAAAAAACCCTCCTCTTATGCAACAATTTCTGCATGGCAGAACAAAGTCTCGAAGTCAACAATGATTTTGTGGCCTCAAGAAAAAGGCCTGGAGACAGCCAGCAGTTGCCGTGTGAAGGATCAGGCCAGCACATCTCATCAACAATAGAAGGAAGAAGACAATGGTTGTCTTATGGGGGCAGCAGGGCCAATAGAAGTGGCAGAATGCATAAGAGGGGGTGATTGGCAGGTGGGGGAAGTTGAAGAGGCTTATCTTTCTAAGACTTAGGGAGGGAACAAGCCAAGAAAAAAGAAATAGAATACAAGGAATTTGTTGCTGTTGCATAAGCTTTCAGTGAACATACAGACAAGAGAATGATAAATCATAAATCATAAAATATAGTCATAAATCATAAGATACCAATAGGAGAATGTAATAGAAAAATGAGAAGAATAATAGCAATCCAGCCCTACTACATGGCTTGGATTAAGACAGGTCCTCTCCTAACAGCCACATGGGATTCAGTTAATAACTAAAAGTGCCCCTGGCAGTCTCACTTTATAACTGCATTGATTAGCGATGGAAATTCTACTCCCAAGTACCATATCGCTGTTAACAGAGGAATATGTGTAAGATTGATTTGTAATCATCTATTGCATTCAATTTCACTTGAAACCTGCGTCTGCACCTTGTTTCACTCTTTCCATTCACTTCATCCCAGTTTAAACTTTACATCCGGTTAGCAAGTAAGGTGAGTTTACTCTACATCAGGGATGTCCAAACTTGGGAACTTTAAGACTTGTGGACTTCAACTCCCAGCTGGCTGGGGAATTCTGCGAGTTGAAGTCCATCAGTCTTAAAGTTCCCAAGTTTGGACACCCCTGCTCTACATCATTTTACTCCATCCTTCTAACAAAGGGTGCTGTATTTCACAAAAAAAAAACACCACATTATGACTTTTAATAAAATGTGGGAATTTGAAAGAGTTATATTCCCATTTATTTTTGGCTACTAAAGATTAGCCCAGCTCTCCTCCTGTAACATCCAGAATGTTGTTAGCCTTCAAACATTTTAGAAAGTCTGTTTTGGAGATATAGAAGCAATCTGCCATGGCTTTCTTTGGAATGAAATGAAGCAATCCAAAAAAAATGATTTCTGCCTCAGCACTCATGAGTGAATTGAGTCCACTTATATTTGATTCAATACTTTTGCAGTTACAAACATCTGATAAAGATACATACCCAGTAGTGGGTTTCCTTTTTTTTTTTTTTTAGTACCGGTTCGCTCATGTGCTCACTCGTGCTTGCGCACGACACCTTCTGCGCATGTGCAGAAGCATCCAGGCGGGTGGGCAGAGCCTCCCGCTGATACTACTACTGGTTCGCTTGATCCGGGCCGAACCGGGAGCAACCTACCTCTGTACATACCCCTCCCAAGAAAATTCAGGAAATTTAAGTACAAAATTCTGCATGTTGGAGGAAGTCAGAAGCCCTAACCATTGTTATAGATATTTAAGAATGTCCACCAGCAAACTTGATACATTGTAAATGCAAAAATATGTTACATGAATAGGTCATGACCTAATCAGCCATCCCTCCTTTTTATAATTTTTTTAAATGTTCCCATGTGGATGCCACATAGATGGAAAGCTGAAAAACAAACTGTACGATCTATTTTACCATATTCAATAAGATCACCTTTTAAAAAAAGAAACAAACCCAATCTAGATTGGAATCACAGCATGTGTATAATAGATAATAACCCTTTCCCTCTGCTTCAATGAAAACTGTTCCCTATAATTGCAATGTTATGTGTTACTTTATGTCCTTAAGCCTGCTTTTGTATTTATCCTTTCCCCCTCCCCTTCTGTTCAATCTTGTCTGATTCTCAGAGACTGTATGACTAAGTCCCTGTAGTTTTATTGGTAGGATTTTTTTCAGAAGTGGTTGCTGTTGCCTCTTTCCTCAAACTGGGAGAAAATGATTGTTCTAAGGTCTAAGGTTCTAAGCTTTGGTTTTGTGTCTAAGGCAGAACTAGAACTTCCAATCTCCTGGTTTCTGGGCCGTGGTGATAGAATGGTTAGAATGCAGTATTGGTGGCTAACTCTGCCCACAACCAGCAGTTTGATCCTGACTGGCTCAAGGTTGCCTCAGCCTTCCATCCTTCCGAGGTTGGCAAAAGGAGGACCCAGATTGTTGGGGAAAATATACTGACTCTGTAAACCACTTAGAGAGGGCTATAAAGTACTGTGAAGTGGTATATAAGTCTAAGCACTATTCTATTTCTAGCCTGATGCCCAAGCAATAGCAATCAATAGCAATAGTTAGACTTATATACCGCTTCATAGGGCTTTCAGCCCTCTCTAAGCGGTTTACAGAGTCAGCATATTGCCCCCAACAACAATCCAGGTCCTCATTTTACCCACCTCGGAAGGATGGAAGGCTGAGTCAACCTTGAGCCGGTGAGATTTGAACAGCCGAACTGCAGAACTGCAGTCAGCTGAAGTAGCCTGCAGTGCTGAATTTAACCACTGCGCCACCTCGGCACAATACTAAACTAGCTCTTGTTTATTCTCTAGCATTTTTTAAAAAAGGGTTTGCATTACCAGTATGCACTGTCATTTTTTATCTTTCAATTATGTCACAACTTCCCGCAGGAAAAAAAAAAACGGATGTGAAAAGTGGCTTTTTACAATTTTGGAAGGCAATAAAAATAAATATGTGTATTTTTATTACCTGGTCATATTGTCTGGCCTTTCTTTCTAGCCATGGATTATTGCAAGGCTACGTATAAGGTATATTTCCCTTCTAGTATATTTTAGAAGCAGGAGAAATGGAAAACATCTTCAAGCTTTCTTGGCATTAGCTCTTTTTTTTTTTCCCAAGCAGCAACCAGGTGCAGGCAATCCCGACCAGCTGCTCTTTATGCTAGGCACACAAGAGAATCAAGAAGCCGATCTCAAAATTTTTCAAGTAATCAAGCACAACAAGATATGTGTGCCTTCTTGAAAAGATGACACCACGGTGATTTTTTTAACAACAACAACACAAAAGCCTCAGAACAGATCATACCAGCAGAGGGAAAGGAGAAAGAAAGGGCTACAGATGAGAAAACGTACATGTGGGCCAAGTGAATACTTTTGGATAAAAGGAGGGTGTTTCAATGCAGCTTTGCAGATTCTCCAAACATTGGTCTCTCTCTTTTCTTTTTTCTTTTTGCAGATAAATGTTGGGCTTCGTTCACATGGATGTATTGCAGGAGGAAGGTGTCTTCTTCACTGCAATTTGAATCACTGTTTGTCACTTTGAAAACTTTGACTGCTCTGGCATCAGTGTGGGTTGATTGCTTGGGTTCCTTTTCCAAGATCTTATTACACAAAGAGGATAATATATCTTGCCAATGAAGGGGCTATGATGCTTGAATGCTTCTAGTTAAACTATGAAAGGAAAGCAAATAGCAATGCATGATATTTGCCACTTGCCGGCTTCCCGTAAAACTGTCCTCATGATGGTTTAATCTCCCATTGGCCTGTCAGAGCACCTTAGCTACATAACAACTTTAGTTCCACGATAGCTGATTTTCCTCCTTTCTTCTAAAACCAAGCGATACTGAGGCATGCGGTAACCTTTCCACCGCTCTCTGAGTGTTTGTTACAATCCAATGTTTCCCCCTATTACAGACCTGTCAAATTCCTCTTCCTTCTCTGCAGATTGCATGTCCCTTGGGTTTTCCAAGACATTCAGCTTTTGACAAAATAATAAATAGGACCAGGACTGATGTAAAAGCAAAAACAGTTCTGTAATATGATGCCAGCTGAAAAACGGAGGTGTATCCTCAGCCCCAAAACAATACTCTTCCCATTTGGATTATCACTCAGACTGATGCAGAAGTACAGCAGATATTTGAATATTGTTTTAGTATATTTGTCAAGGCTGGCGTCTATTAAGTCGTCATCCATCAAAGATTGAATAAACAAGAGAATCCAGCATGTCTGTTGTTGAGAACAAGAAAACAGATCTTTGCAGGTAATCTCTACTTTACAAGAGAAAAGGGGAAGCCAAAAAGTTAAAGATGTGGTATGAATAATATAGAAGTTACACAGAACGGTGGACACAATCTTGTGATTCTTTCTTACCTGCAGGGTTTGGCCTTCATCATGAACCTCTTGACTTTAACTCCCTTACAGAAATCCCAGGGGAGAATTTCTTTGAGACATCATCTTTTCTTTAGAGGAATTCCTGAAAGATATTTCCTTTTTCTTTGTATAATTAGAATTATAGGAGGGCTATTACTGACCACGTGGCTCTTCCTTCTCCCACTTGTTTATTTCCTTGATTATATATGCTGTCTCTCAACATGGTTTATTGTTCCAAATAAGATAGAAGTTACTAACGCCGTGGCTTATAATCAGGAGTAAATGCAGCCTGAAATCTACTCTACCCCACCAAGAGCCCTTACATACTGTGCAGTCGCAGAAGATCAGGGTAAACACCTCTGTGAGGTTGATGGTGATCATATGTTGTGCTACTTTTCAATCCTTCATTGCTTTGGGGATTTAAAATGCTTGAATGTATCTGAAAACTAGCAATACAAGGAAACATTAAGCCAGACACCTGTGGCCCTTTTCTAGCACTCTGTCCTTCTGTTTCCTAAGGAGAATCGGGAGTACATGAAGAACTGTGATGAATTCCCACCCATTCATCTCTGCCTCCCATTGCATTGCCACTTCTAAAGAAACAGCATGGCGCATAAAAAAAATAAGATGGAGTTTTTTATTTTTCTGAGTAGGGAAAGGTACATAAAATGTGTCAATCTACAGTGGATGCTCAGTATTCACACTGCTAGTTATTGTTCTTCTCCTGCATCAGTTCTGAGCCATGATAAAAGGAGGGATACAAATAGGATGTTCATGTACTGTACATCTGCGCACTCTGGTGCTTTCATTATGGGAAGTGTTCTTGGTATCTTTGCTGCCATGCTTTTCTAGCCAACATCATTCACTATTTCTGTCTCGAAATCTGGGTTCTGAAGAAAGTCAGGAAGCAAGTTTTCCCTTCGTTGAGGCTAATGGCATCATTCACTTCCCAGGGTAGCCATACACAAATACAGACTGTGTTTTTTGTTCCCATGCCAATGTAGTTGTGTTACCTGAATCCATATCTGCAAAAAGATGAATAATATATGTAGAGTTAAGTTATCATCAACCGGAGCTGCAATCACCCCCCCTCTTTGTAACTATATTATCGGTCTCTTTTTTCTCTCTTCCAGATGGTGCAATTACAAAAAAAAAAAGTTTTTAAATTATGCCTTACAGAGATGCTGAGAAGCACTGCTAATAACAGGCATATTTCAAGTGAATACTGACCTCTTTTTCTTCCCCATCAAGCTAATGCATCCAAAGTGCTGCCAGTATTTTGTATAAATTACCTGCTCAGTAAGAACTTAAACTGGAGCCTCTACTTAATTAGAGCCTTTTAAGTACCATCTCTTTCCAACAGTTTATTTAGGTTTTGAATTGACTGCAAAAAATATACATAGTTGAATTGCAGAGAGACAGAGAGACAAACAGACATAATACCAATCTTAGACAAATTTAAAGTGGGTTGTTTTTCTAACAGCTAACCAAATGAATGGCACTTCTATGCAGAGCAGTTCTGACTCTGCTTCTATGCCTTCAATCTTCTCCATTTCAGCCAGCTTCAAAACCCTGAGAGCAAGCAAGAAATATTATGAAGCAATATGTTTTCTTACCAACTGATGAATAGAAGAGGAAGGAGAAACAAATGGGGAGAAGGCAATTCTGCTGTGAATGAACCATTAGTTCTATTAGAACCTTGTATTAGCTATGATGCTTAAAAGGTAGCATGGCAATAATTTTACTCGTTCCACTTCACAAGATTATATGCTACACACTGCCACATGTGTGTCTATTTGTTTATATGTGTATGGAGGAAACAGACAAATATCTCATTTCAAGCTGGAAGTGAGGGAGGAAATAACAAAACTGCTTGTGTAAAACGGGAAAATCAAATTAGACACTTTTTACAGAAATTGTGAAATCAACTAGAAATCATTTTACAGGAATAAAAGAGCATTCACAAAGAACATTGCCATTACCCCCCCCCCACACACACACACACACACCTCACCTCCAGTTGAGTTTCTCAAACTGAGGAAGAACTTGTTTGCAGTCAAAGATTAGGAATACCGAGAACAAAGTTACAGAAAATAAATTCCAATAAATGTTTAAAAAAAAAGGTAAAGTGGATTATTCTCAAGCCCCAAAATTAACAAAAAGTTCAGCTTTGCTCTAGTTTCAGAGATATCAACATGGAGACAGTAAACTGCCAATTCACTAGAGCTGAATTTAAGCATAGGTTGGAGGAGGGTTCTCAAAATTTCACATTTTTAAAAGGTTGGTATAGTTTTATTATAGCTTTATATATGAAAGTAGGGCTAGCGTACCTTTCATTCATTATGACATGTTTTATTTCTGTATATATCTACACCTTCATTCAAGAAGGCCCTTTCTCAAAAACATGGATTTGTTGTGCATTATGGCCGGTACAGTGACGTGCGGTAAAGTTTATGGCTGGTGAGGCAAAAAGAAAGAAAGCGGCTTTTGCCCACGGGGCGCGGGACGCCTCTATGTCGGAGAGAAGGGGTTGGGTGTTTTTTCTCGGCTTTTGCTCTGCGGGGTGGGCAAAAGCCGAAAGAAAGCACCCCGTCACTTCTGTCTGACATAGAGGCGTCCCATGTCAGACAGAAACAGTGGGGTGCTTTCTTTCGGCTTTTGCCCACCCCACAGGGAAAACACTTCCACCTTTCAGACGCCGGAGCCACAGGCCACAGGTCCCGCCGCAGCAGAAGAGCGCTGGTTCCTGCTTCAGACGGACGACTTGCTGCGACCCGAAGGGGTGTAAGTTGTAGACCTGCACCATGGCTCCAGTTTGCCCAGGCTCCACACCCAAAATCAACTCTCTCCTGTGCGATCCTCACCTCGTAGCAGCTGCAAAGGCTACCGCCTCCGTAAACGGCCCCACCTCAGGCCGGTCAGCTGGAAGGAGGCGTCAGTCATGCCCCCAATCCAGCCACTGCTTCCCGCGAAGGCAACTTCTCTATCGGAGGCTGCATGAAATCATTTATACCAGGCAACAGAGCTTAAGGCTGCAGCCTGAAATTGTTTACCTTCTCCCTGAAGGTGATCTAGTTCTAAGTGTGGCTTTAAAGTCCCGGGGCCGCGCCCGCCATAGAGCAGGACACGTCCCGGTCTATGGTGGGCGCGGTGGCATGGCTTTAAAGTCCCGGCGCCGCACCAGCCATAGAGCAGGATACGTCCCGCTCTATGGTGGGCGTGATGGCATGGCTTTAAAGTCCTGTCACCGCGCCGGCTATAGAACAGGACGTGTCCCACTCTATGGAGGGCGCGGCAGCAGGGCTTTAAAAAATAAAAAATAAAGTGCCAGCCCATGCCCCAGCAGAGGCGGGTAAAACACACACACACACAAACACACATACACACACACACACACACAAAAATTACTTATAATAATACAAATTACAATTACTTACAAATTACAATAATTTTGAATTCCTCCCCCCTCCCTCCGACCCACATACCTTTTCCAGCTGTTTCACAGAGAATTTCAACTCTCCTCTTGTCTGCCATGATGAAAATGTAAAAAATGTAAAAAGAAAAAGGCAAGAGCTGCTGGTCAGGCTGGATTAGCTGCTGCCAAAGCCTCCAATGGATGACTCTGCTTAATTGTTTAAAAAAAGCCTCTAAAAAAAGTGCCCTCTACAGGAAGAGATGAGAGAACCACATGCCTCATGTACATAAGGAATTTTTCGCCTTTTAACCCTTGCTTAACTCTGCTCATGTGATCATAATGATAGACTAAATGAGGCACGTGGTTCTCTCGCCTCCTCCTGCAGAGGGCACTTTTTTTAGAGGCTTCTTTAAACAGTTAAGCACTAAGCAGAGTCATCCACTGTGACTCTGGCAGGAACTACCTCAACCTTTTTCCTTTTAATTTTTTTTTCTTTTCATGATGACAGTGGTGAGACCCTGCCTCCCCTGCCTCCCCTGTCTGCACGTCACTGGGTGGGTATTCTTGACACATTTATGTTTAACCTTAAACTGTCTACTGTGGACCTCACACCATTCCTAAGAGGTCTGTAAGGGGGCGTGCATAAGTGCCCCAGCGTGCCTACCATCCCTGTCCTACTGTCCCCATTTATTTGTACTCATTTCATGTGCTCATGTCCATGTTTATACTTATACCTGTTATCGCGTACATGTTTGACAAACTAAATAAATAAATAAAATAAAATAAATAAAAGCTCAATTGTTGCAAATGCCTATTATCTGCCAGCACTTGCTAAATCTAATCTAATCTCTATAGCTCCTCATAATTTAGGGACTAGCCATGTCTAAATCTAGCCTTACAACTCATCAATATCCTACATGGGACAAACCCAGAAGCTGTCCAAAGAGTCTGAGGAAGCCCTTAGTAGTATATTTTATTTCAGATAAAGATAAATGTCATAGACAGGCCTAACATCCTTTCTTTGACATGGTTCTCCATGCCAGTTTCCCCAATCACCTCCAATGGACTCCTTCTATGAAAATAGATGCTAGTAAAAACTACCATTCCTGCTACATACCAAGAACTAAATGCTGGCAAACCAAGCATTCTGTCATGTTATGATAGAAGAATGCTTTCAATAGACAGCACCAGGAGCAGAGAAGGCAATTTTAACAGCTCTCTGTCCTGCGTTGACAAAGTATGTAAAATGGAGCCTGTCCACAGGACACAAAATATAGCTGCCTCAAAGGCAAGTTAAGAACATTAACATCAGGGTATTATTCCAAATACATTCTCCCTTGGCTTTATCCCTCCCACTGAGCTTGTTTTGTAATTGTCGATAACTGGAACACATCCCGATATGTCGGTGTCAAACACCCACAGTCCATTTCACAAAGAAACAAACTTTGGTGTAAAGGGGTAAAATGGCCTTTTCAAGACAAGTGACCAGTTTCAGTGATTATATCACATTAGCAATCCTTCCCAACTGAAAAGAAAGGAAGCAGAACATGAAGCTATGCCAAATATCCCTAATAGATTTTTGCTCTCCTTTTCTTTTGACTGGCAATTGTTTCAGTACTGCTATTAAGGGCAGAAAGGCATCAAAAGGCCAGGTATTGATTTGTCAACACAAAAATGTATTGGTCACTAGGTCTAGCAGCTCCAGGAACACCATTATACTATAGAATTGATCACGCCAGGCATGGGAGAGGAGATAATAAGAATGGAGAACAGAAAAATTAGATCAGTAATTAGAACATTTAATAGTAAAAAAAAAAAGCTTCAACTTTTACTCTAGCATAGAGTCCATTATGTGGTACTATCTGGAAGACCTCCAGGTATCTAATTGACCCAATCAGAATTTAGAAAACCGAGGGTCATTTCTCTGAGCCATATATCTGCCAACAACTTGATAGATGGATGCCGAGACAGAGAAGTAATGGACAATTAATCCTTAACCATTTCTTTGATTGTTAGCAGCTGCTCTTACTCTAGTGCCAACAATAAAACTAAAAAGGTTACATTTCTTAGTATTCTGTGTTTTCTGTACAGCAGAGATGCTGAGCTGAAGTTTGCACATTTGTCGTTAAATGTTTTTATTTTCCATTTTTCATTTTCATACAGTCACATATATACTGTGCATAGCCAGGGCCATACAACATTAAACAATAATCACAGCGATTGCTCTTGTCATCAATACCCCCAAAAATAGAAACCCAATATACCTCTTCCACTCTCCATACACCTCTTTCTTCCGCCCCCCCTCCAACTTTCTATCTTCCCTCCATCGTTCCCCTCTACCCTACTTCCCCTCCCCCTCTACCACTCCTCTCTCCCAGTCCACTCCCTCCCTTCCTTCTCACCCTCCCTCCCATCCTCTCTCCCACCCTCTCTACCCCTCTTTCTTCTATCCCACTGCTCCTCCCCTTGGTGTATTTAAGTTTGCACATTTGTTTTTAGGAAAACTCTTGCAAGCCCAGCCATACTATACTACAATTTACCGAAGCCAGATGTGAACCAGGGCTGCATTTATCTACAAATATTCTGAGCAGACATGATGTCTAAATAATGACCAAGATGAAGGGAGGAAAATAAACACAATTCTCCCATGATTTAGCATAAGGAAACACAAAGGAAAGTGCCTTTTTATTTCATAATAGTGGGAAATAAGTACTTTATAAGGATGGAAAACATGTTAAATTTCAAAAAAGGAAATTGCTGCAGAGAGTTTTAAGCAACATTCCTTCAAAATCATATTCTTTAGGTGACTGCAATATTGTTGTTTTAGGAGAGAAAATAATGGAATTGATAGAAAATATAGCCCCATGCCAAATTTCAGGCACATTTGTTTAGGAGATTTATGAAAAAGGAAAGGGTATTCATTAGGAATTGTGATTTTCTCCTGCTGAATATGACAGAACTGATTCGTAGAAGGAATGAACTCAGTGGCTATTTGCATAAAATAAATCCAACACTAAGTGAAGAGAGAAAATTATTTTAGCTGAGAAAAAAAATCATGAAAGAATTGTTAAGGAAGAGAAAATGGTGGCAAGATGTAGAGTCACAGGATTAAATAGCAAAGCAAAGAATTTCTTTTCACCCCTATCTTTCCCTCTCTCAAACATGTGTTTGAGTTCATCAATGCTGGCCTAAATCAAAGAATCATTTTAACTTGAAGGGATAGATGATAGTCTTTGATCTCAGGTCACTTTCCTTTTCACTAGAAGTTTTGGAAAGGTGACTAAAGACATTGCATTGGTGGATGTAGTATGGTCACAACTCTTTCCAAAGTTCTCAAGAAACAGTGAGATAATTTGGAATTCTGTTTTTCTCTAAAGCTTTATTTCAAAATGCCTCTTCCACCAGGAAAAAAAAACCAAATTATCTCACTTGAATTCATGAGTGGGACAAATGCTCACCCTTAATATATAACATAGCAGTGTTTCATTCTGTACCATGTATACAATTATAGGCTTCAAGCTTAGAAATTCATGCATAGACAGCGGGATGTCTGCAGACAGGAACCATGCAAATCTTTGCTAATGTCAATTCTCTGCCAGCAATTTTAATTCATTCAGTGCATCTAAAGGTCTGTACTTGCCTGAATTATTTGACATCGCTTAAATATTGGATGCCCTTGTCTTGACAGATGTTTGGCAGGGCCTATTGATCTCCACTCTAGTCCTGTTGTAAAACATTTTTTCTGTGTTCAAAGACACCTTTTATGTATAATGATAAATCAGCAAAATTTTGTCCATTCTTTTTCTGACCTAGTCTATGTTGAATGCCAAGCATAATTGGTACATCACACTAAGCCAAAATCAAACATTCCATGTGTTGGCTTGTTGTTACATCTAAGGAAAGCCAGTAGGATACTAATCTTTTATCACTGAGAAAAAAGAAGCATGTGACACTCAGAGAAGTATCAAAATGCATGGTTAAGAGTTAATTAATATACTCATGCCTGTCTGGCAAACAATTCTGGTTGTTGTATTTTCACTAACTTTTGGGGAATACTTGATGATTCGACATATGATGATCACAATTTAGCCATTTGTGAATGATGATGTACCAAAAAGATGTTTTTAGACATACTGTAGTAATCTTTGTAGTAGGACTGTACATCTACTAAAATGAAAATCAAATATTATATTGGGGTTTTCTAGAGGAATTTCTATGTTAGAAACAAGCTGGGCCTTTATTGGAAAGTCCAAGATAAACAGGATAGAAAGCTCACACACGTAAGTCTCTTTCCAGGGTGAATTTTTCACACACACACACACACACACACACACACACACACACATCTAATTGATTAATTACATAAGTTTTTCCAGACTTACACCCAAGAAAGAACAGCAGCAATATTGTTCTGTGATTGATAAGTATATCTATTAAATATCCCTTTCCCCAGAATTTGGAGTTCATCACCAAAATGTTTGGGGAGGGATAATGGAGGAACATATCAAGAATTCTTTTAATATCATTTCTGAAAGTGAAAGTGGTTCTTTGATTTTGCAGTGATGACCTTATTCGAATCCCAATGTATTGTTTCTGATTTCTTGCTCTCCAATTCTTGTTCGCTGTTGTTTGTCTCTGGTATGAGTGTGAGTTTTCTTCTCACCCACCCACTATTGTGGCTTTCTGGGAGTTTAAATTAGGCTTTAATATTGGTAGATTTATGAGTCTCAGACCGCACTCTACTGATACCTCTGAACACAAATGGTTTGTTTGCCCTTATAAGCAGACAAGATGGAACAGTGTTTCCACCTGGACCTTCACTGCAACAAATTTCTGCAAAGATCATATAAAGATGTGTCCTTTATATATGGTCCTTCTAAAATAGCATTTGGATTCATATTCTATATTATATTTTAAATTTTAGTACAGTTCTTATTTTATACTGCTCTCCATTTTGTTTGATTTGATTTGATTATTATTTTGGTAAGAATCAGAGAAGTTGCATAGAGATATTGTTGTTACATACTACCCTATGAAATTAATATATGGTCGCACATCTGTTGAATATCATTTGGCCACAAAGGAATAACATGTGAAACTTTTGAGCTTATCATAGGATGAGAAGAATGATTCTTGAGAAGAAGATCACGTTCCTGAGCCTTATATCCTCTCTAATAATCATTCAGGAGAAAATCCTCTTAAGAATCAGGATAAGGAAGGTAGAACCTCCATCAGCCCTTCTCAGCAGCTGCTTCTGCCAGAGTTCTTGGTTTGGGTTTATCTGTAAGATGCAACTCCACCTGTTGTGACATATAAACTGTTGCTTGGCATAGTTTTCTGAACCAAGCCAGGATGGCTCATTCAAGAGACTGTGCTGAAAATAAATCACATCTTAGTGAAATATTGGTCACAATATAAGTGGACACAGGAGGAACTGGAAAAAAAAAGGAAATGAGCAATGTAAGAAGAAATACCGGTATTTAAAAAATCAGTTATGGAGCCTGAGTGGAAAGACTCTTCAGGGAGGAGGGGAAACCATGCATTTGAATTTGATAGTCACTCTTAATTAGACCTAGCAATTGAATCAGTCAGATAGGTTTTTATAACTGAAACAAAAGAATGATGATTTAGCTCCAATTTCTGCCACTAAGTTAGAAACTTCCTTTGGGCTAGGAATTTTCTTCTGAGTTTTCTTCTGTTAGCAAATGTAGACTTTATCCTACTTAGTGTTGGCATAAATTCCTCATAAGATTCCCACTGCCTTCAATCAAAATTCCCCTGACCCTTGAAGACAGATGTGTCAATCAGCAACACATAAAAATTGTAAGAGTCTTGAACTCATTTCAGCTCACATGAGGTTCCTTAAATCACTCAAGCCAGAAGGCTGACTGCCCATACCTCCAAACTGACCTTCGGGAAATTCAAGATCAACAGTGTAATATGTGGGATCAAAATAAAACACAGCAGTGACACAGAAAGTATTTCATCACGAAGTTGCTTTCTTTCTGATATGAAATTCATGAATAAGATTTGCAACCCAGCCCCGTCTTACACGTTCTATTTTGCTCTGGATTTCATTTCAAGCAGAAAAAGAGCACCCAGGTCTTCTATATGCATGCAAAAGCTGATGAACAAGGATCAGCTAGCCTATATATTCATTCTTTGCACTGTTTGTGGCAGAGTATGCAATGCAGAGATAAAACAGAGTTGAAAGGTAACACACATCTTTCTTGAGAAAAAGATCTGCTGCGATACAGTGTGATTGTGCCAGTTGTGATAGGTATGGGGGAACATCCTTTCCCTAAATAAAGGCAGAATCTCTGGAGCAAAAATCTAATAGCTCAGGCATTATAGTACATTTGCCTTGCACACATCTAGAGGTAATAGTGAAAATATTCAGAAACTTTCATGGAAGAAATGGTAGTTTGAAGACAACTCTGTGAAAGCTAAACCAATGATGACAGTGGAAAGAAATGCTGGGGAGTAGGCCAGCTGTTCAATAATTCCTCTCTAGGCAAGGCGGGGACTTGAGATTGCCCACAAGTGCTCCAGATCAGGGGTCCCCAACTCCCAGGCCACTTGTGGGCCGTAGCTCATTCGGAAACAGGCCACATGAATGGTGGGCGAGCGCACATGTGCATGCGCAGCTCCACTTCCATGAGCAGCGTGTGCATGCCTGTCATTCACACTGAACCATCCCATTCCTCCCCCCAAGCTGCCAAGTTGAAAATATTGGGGACCATTCAGTGGTGGGATTCACTTCTGTGCATGTGCAGTGCTCACCCATTACGTTGGGGTGGGTTGGCGGAGCCTCCTACACTACCAGTTTAGCCAAACCAGAGAGAACTGGTTGAATATCACCTCTGGAACAGCTGCTTGAAATAGTTGCTTTTCATAAGAGGACTTCAAGACAGATTTAGACAATACAAGGAAATAACCATTTTGCTCTAACTGTGATCAGCACCTTTGAAAGGCCACTGGTTTCACAATCTTCCTTTTCTAATTGCTTTCTAAAATTGCTTGTTAACTGCTATTCAGATATTAGGAACTTTTAGATGAACGAGTTTTATAGCACCAGGTGAGCTTCCTTAAATCATTAGGAAAAAAAGTTTAAAATACAAGTTTAAGGACTTAAAAATATTCTCTTGGAATAAACAGCAAAAAATAATTAAAACTTTGATTTTAGAAAATTATAAATGGACTAAGGATCAGATAAATTTGAAAATTTAGAAGATATAAAGATTCATTCCCATGAAAAATGCTTTAGTTCTGAATTTTTTTAAAAAAGATGACATAATAAGATAAAACTTTAAAAATTGGCCATTAGAGGAAACTCAAGAAACTAAAGATTACAATTAAAGGAGAACACTGAAATTTGATTTACCAAACAGAGTCAAGCAAAGTATTTTAACATATCGAAGGATATTTTTGTCCAATGGACCCATATGTTAATTTTAACAGTGTCCATTTCTACAGGTTGGGTTTGAAAGATATTATGAAAAAGGAATAAATTTTACTTGATGAGATTGAGATTGATCTGAAAGTGGATTTAAAAAGACAGACTACAAAAATAATATGGAAAAAATGCTACACACACAAAAAAAGATATCTGAATAATTAAAAAATATACAAACAACAAACTAAAAGTAACCTGGATAATATTCCTAAATTAGGGTTACCAAAGACATTTGTTAAAGTTTTGAAGAATGTAAAGGAGGGTTAAAAAACAACAACAAAGTTTTTGGATGTTATTTGAAGATACTAAACATTAAGATTGTTAAGAAGTAAAAGGAAGGAATATAACATTAATGGACCCTAGAGAACTGGACTTCTATATCTGCCAGTAATGGTTGAGATGTTTTATTTTTGAAAAATACAAAAGTGAAACATACAAACACATATGTGCAATTCTTTTTAAGTATTTTATAGTATAGTTTATACTATACAATTTTCTTATATTATATTCTACTATATTCTATCCTATTACTTGTATATCTATGCTATACTATAATACCACTGTAGATCAGAGGTGGGTTCCTACCAGTTTGCACCTATTCGGTAGAACCGGTTCGTCAAATCTACCGAACCGGTTAGAAGAGGTTCCACCAGTGGACCCGGAGAGCAGGCCACACCTACAGAAGAGGTTCCAAAAATTTTTGAAACCCACCACTGCTGTAGATTAAACTATTACTACTGCTATGTATTAATAGCAATACTAGTATACAAGAGCATTTTAATTCTTATAGACCCTGGTCTGTTGTTAAATTCTCTCTCTCCCCCCCTCTCTCTTTCTCTCTTTCTTTCTCTTTCTGATTTTCTTCTATTGCTATTTTCTTCTTTGTTGATGGGCAGCGGGTACAGCACTTTAAAATCCTCCAATAACACTGAATCCTTATGTCCTATTCTAGCTAAATATCTTTACTTTTGAGCAGCTTCCAGCCAATTAATCCCCAGTGATTGGCAGGTAGCACTGAACAGGTACGAAGCAGGGTAGCAGACAGCAGAGTCCCTTGGAGGGAGCGCAGAACAGGCAGGATGCAATCTAAATCTCACCTTTTGTAAATGGGTTAATGTTACATGCTATATATAAGGGTAAGGTTGAATCAGCATCTAGATTTCAATCTAGAAAACAATAACTTATTGACTGAACTCTCGAGGTTGACAGAATATGGAATGTATTATTCAATTGAAAACTCAAAAGTTGGAAATCTTTGGTTTTATGTTTTTAGGACAGTTGTAGTCCTGATCTTCTGGTGAGCAAAAACAATTTGGGAAGCCAAATTCACTTAACAACCACATAACTAACTTAACAACGGCAGTGGCTTACTTAACAACTGTGGCAAGAAAGGTCATCAAATTGGGCAAAACTCACTTAACAAATGTTTCACTTAGCAACATAAATTTTGGGGCTCGGTTGTGGTTAAGTTGAGGACTACCTGTATACCAAAAGCAAGAAGCCTTTAAACACTTAGTATTTCTTCTGGGATTGTCTTCACGTATCACCTTCACAAACTTGGAATTGTGACAGGTTGGAAGGCAGGTATCTACCGCATGCTTTTGAGCATCTCATCATCATCAGATGGCTACTGCTAGGAACCAAATACTGAGCTAAGATTGACCTGATCCAGCATGATTAAACTTATGTTCTTGCCTGATTTTATTTGCCACATTTTGCTTTTGAATGTGCAGTACGATTATTTTCCCCCCTCAAATTGCCAGCATGGTGTTCTGTCCAAATCAGGTCTCCCATGCCTGCAACTTTCATAGCCAAAACGAAAATAAAAATCTCCTTGAATGGATAAGCCAGTGTTTTTCAACCACTGTGCCGCGGCACACTAGTGTGCCGTGACATAGTGTAAGGTGTGCCGTGGGAAAAACACCCAATATACACTCAATATAGGCACAGAGTTAATTTTTTTTAACATTTTCTAATGGTGGTGTGCCTCGTGATTTTTTTCATGAAAAAAGTGTGCCTTTGCACAAAAAAGGTTGAAAAACACTGGGATAAGCAGATGTTTAGTTAGACATGGAAGACTAACTTCTTGTAATTCTCTTAAAAGGTAATTATTGTTATTACTTTGCATTAAAATTTGAGGAAACAGGGACATAGCTATTTAAACCAGTATTTGGGAATGAAGGAATCTTTCAATGGCCAATATTTTACTATCTCTCAGAACTATCACAAAAAGTATGTCATTTTTGTATCAGTTCAAATGATGACACACAAACAGTGCCACTTTGTATGTTGTTATCTGACAATGCTTCTGCTCCAAAATAATTTATCTGTCTCAAAGACACTCAGTTTTCTTTTAAGTTATTTTTTTCATGAGTGTTTTAGATTTTCTCTCTACCTTTCTCTTTAGAAAAATGTTCCATGTGTCTAACAACAACATGAAATCTGAAAATAAATTACATACCAAGTTAAAATAAGTAAAAATGACAATGTTAAAATTATGGGAGTATTTCAAAAGACCATAAAATGTTTGAAACATTCTCTACACAAGTAGACAATACAATTGCTGGTAGCCTTAAAATGTGTGACAGGTTAAAGGGTTTTCTTTATGAAAAGCACACACTATAATAATTGAACCATATTATTGCTACTTTTCAAAATATATTTGTTCAATAGTTCAATTTCCATGCATAAGTAATGTGAAAATCAGGAACTGAAAAATGAATGTTCAAGTCTATATACCAAAGAATTATATTGCATTTTTGTAAAAATGTTCAGTGAATGAATCTGCCAGTCAATAGTATATGGTATAAATTATCATTATTCTACCACTGGAAAAAAACCTACTTTCAGCTCCAATAAATACTGCTTAATGTTTTCACTGATATTCTCATTTCCTTTATTTTATTCAGAATATTAACTCTCAGCTTGTAATACATTTGCAGCAGCTGAAGACATATTTTTTTTCATTTGATGAGACTTGATCATTTGAATAACTTGTTCTAATTATCTCTAATTGGTTTCTCTCTATGAAAAGAATCAATTGGGTAGATCACAGTTAATATCCTCTAGAAATAAAAGAAATGGTAAATGGTTTGGATAATGACATATGGTGAAATGTATCTCAGTGCCACCAAATAATTCAGTTAATAGGAAGAGATGATTAATAATATTACCATCACCAATATTGCTATATGGAATCGTGTTGTGGTTATTCAGTTGTTAAGTCATATCTATTTCTTTGCAACCCCATGGAGACAGCATGCCAGGCCTCCTTGTCCTCCACTGTTTCCCAGAGTTTGCCCAAATTCATGTTCATTGCATCAATGACACTAACTATCAAATTCTCTGCCATCCTCCTTTTGACTTCAATCTTTCCCAGCAGGGTCTTTTCCAATGAGTCCATTCTCCTCATTCAGTAACCAAAGTATTTGACCTTCAGCTTCAGTATCTATCTTTCCAAAGAACAGTCAGGGTTGACTGATTTTATTTCCTTGCAGTCCAAGGGACTCTCAAGAGTCTTCTCCAGCACCACAATTTGAAAACATCAATTGTTTGGTGCTCCTTACAGTCCAACTCTCACAGCCATATATTACCACTGGGAAAATCCTAGCTTTGACTATAATGGACCTTTGTCAACAAGGTGATGTCTCTGCTTTTTAATATGCTGTCTAGGTTTGCCATAACTTTTCTCCCAAGAAACAAGCAGCTTTTAATTTCATGTCTGCAATCACCATCTGCAGTGAACCTGGAGCACGAGAAAATAAAATCTGTCACTGCTTCAATTTCTTCCGCTTCTATTTGCCAGGAAGTGATGGGATCAGATGCCATGATCTGTTTTTTTTTTATGTTGAGTTTCAAGTCGACATTTACACTTTTCTCTTTTACTCTCATCAAGAGGGTCTTTAGAACTTCTTCACTTTCTGCCTTCAGGTTCTTTGGAGAATAGGTTGACCCCTCTACTGGTATGTCTGCATATCTGTGGTTGTTACTATTTCTCCCAGCAATCATAATTCCAGCTTGTGATTCACTAAGACACATCACTGGTTATTAAATAATGAGACTACATGATGGATGGATGAATGGATGATGGGCAGATTTTGTACTTGTTTCTGTTTTATGAAAAGTTTGTCTGTATTGGGTCTGTTATAGCCCAGCAACAGCCTGTGCTGCGTTCTAATTGGTCGGGCGAAGCACAGCCTGTGATTGGTGGTTGTAATGACAGTTAAATGACAGTTGGTACCTGAGAGTATAAATACTGTGACAGTTGTAACACATTCTGAATCGCTTGTCACCTACTAATAAACATCTTACTCTCTGATTCCATGGCTCCTGCTTCGTTCCCTCACACAATATACAACAGGGTCCTTCCATTTTATTAAAAAAATAGGAAAACTACTACCACCTTCCAGGTAGAATAAAACCATTACATCATTTGTGAAGCTCTGATCTTCTTCCTCCTCCACCTTTAGCCTTGGATAAGTATCAGCTTCCCATTCAAGGATGATGTATAATTTTTGGGAGGTGGTGATCCTTCTGGACTCTCAGCTCAGGATCAATGAGCAGATGGAAGCTATGTCCAGGGAGGGCTTTGCAGAGCTTCAGCTAATGTGTCAGTTTCATCCTTCTCTAGATCGGAAGGCCCAGGTCACTGACCTGGTCACCCTGCATCACAATGCACTCTACATGGGATTGCCCTTGAAAACCGTCTAGAAGTTCAACTGATTCAGAATGCAGTGAGGTGAATAGTGATGGGCATTCCCCAGTAGGCCCATGTAAAACCTCTGCTTCATAAGCTAAACTGATAGCTAGTTTTCGGCTAGTGTGATTCAAGATGCTGGTTATTACCCATAATGTTCTATGTGACATAGGGTCTGGTTACTTAAGGAACTGCCTGTGTCCTCTTGTATCTGCCTGCGCAATTCATTTTGGCAGGGCTGCGATGCTATAATTCCTTTAAACAAAAATAATTGAAGCTGTATTTTTTTGTTAGGTTGGGAAAATAGTAGGTAAGTAGTGGAGTCTTTCTGGACATTTTGGACACTTATCCTGCCAGATTTCAGCTGAACAGCTTTTTCTACAAAACATTTTAGAAATATCCTTATTCCTGTTTTAGGACTGAAATAGCAGGCAGAGAGACCTATAAAATCAATGAAGAAACTCTCATATTCCAAATTAAAAATGCAAGCTATCAGATTTTTTTCCCCTTTAAAAACTAATCTCACATATTTATTTTGTCTGGATTGCCTGACTTGGAATGGCATGAAAGAATTGGCATTGGTTACCTTTGTGGGGTGCTGTACTTGATGCCTCTGATCATTGGGATTTCTGGTGTGCCAAGATAATTGTCACAGTTGATTTGTTAACTTGTCCCTCTTGGAAGACATTGTCTTGCCAATGGCAGGACTTGGTAATGTCATGCTTATGGCTTGCTAGGAATACTGTGATAATTTCATAGTTAGTTAAGTAAAGGCAGTGAAAACATTTGGCACCATGAGATACAATCCCACATAAATAGTTGGGTCATAAACAAAGAGAAGGTGCACAGTCACTCACTTTCAGGAGATTTAAACCAGATCCATTTGTGCAAAGTTTAAAAATAAATTTTAAATGTTAAGATATGTGGGCCTTGAGCCCACATGGGCAATGCTGATTGATGAGTTGAACTTTCGGCTATATTGACAGGACTATCCAGAAGCTGTATATTCCATTAGGACAGCAGAAAGAAAAAATAAGACTTTGTGGCTGGCCACGTTAAGTAAGTTAAGAATTGCAAAAGCAAGTAAAGCACAAATTGTCAGGCCTTTGTGCATTGGGCTTTCAGGCCTGCCACATTTATTGCTGTAGGAAACTGGAAGGGGGGATTATATGGAGTGGGGTAGATATAGTCCAAATAATATTCCTTTCTCAAGAGAGTCAAGGACATTTTGCCCTGCACCTGGAGTGGCGTGACGGGAGGCATCTCCAGTTGGGACGGTGCTTGATTGGATCATGTAATGGACATGTGGGTGCTGGACAGGGACTTAAACTTTCATTTGGGTGGGGAAAACCTAGAAACTGTCAGATTCGGATTTTCCCAGATGTGCCAATATGACACCTTTAATAAAATGGAACTTTAAAGAATCTCAAGCCTCAGAGTCTTCACAGTTAGTGGTATTACTTGGAACCCTGGCACAAATATTATTTGAAATAATAGAACAAATGTCAGCTAACCCTAACCTAAATATTTTCTATGGAAAGGATTTAAAGAGCCATTGCATTATCTGGCAAACTATGTATGTCAGTTTTAGAGAACCCATTACAACACTTAACCCTTGCTTAGTGTTCTCCACATAAACTACTGAATTTGCAACATGAAGTCTGAGTGCCGGAGCAATACATATGCAGTATAGGTAGTCCACATTAAAACCACAACTGAGCCCAACCTTTATGTTGCTAAGTGAGACATTTGTTATGTGAATTTTGCCCCATTTTATGACCTTTATTGCCACAGTTGTTAAATGAAACTGCAGTTGTTACATTAGTAACACAGTTGTTAAGAGAATCTGCCTTCCCTATTGACTTTGCTTGTCAGAAGGTCACAAAAGGGGATTATATGACCCAAGGACACTGCAACCGTCATCTATATGAGCCAGTTGCCACTGCAACCGTCATATATATAGCAATAGCAATAGCAGTTAGACTTATATACCACTTCATAGGGCTTTCAGCCCTCTCTAAGCGGTTTACAGAGTCAGCATATTGCCCCCAACAACAATCCGGGTCCTCATTTTACCCACCTCAGAAGGATGGAAGGCTGAGTCAACCCTGAGCCGGTGAGATTTGAACAGCCGAACTGCAGAACTGAAGTCAGCTGAAGTAGCCTGCAGTGCTGCATTTAACCACTGCGCCACCTCGGCTAAATTACCTCGGCTAAATTAAATTAAATTAAATTAAATGCAGTGATGAGCAATGAGCCAGTTGCCAGTTTTGATCATATTATTGTGAGCATGCTGCAATGGTCATAAGTGTGAAAAATGGTCATAAGTCCCTTTTTCAGTGTCATAACTTTGAACAGTCACTAAATGAACTGTTGTAAATCAAGGACTACCTGTACTTCTGGTGGAATATGACTAACAATATATGGTCTTGGATTAGATTAGAGATTAGAATTTCATGAGCAAGTTTTGGCTAAAACCAGACTGCTATTATAGTTGTGGCATGTTGGCTAATTTGTGTGAATATTGCTGCACTGATACTATTAGCAGGGAATGCAACAAACAGTCAAGAGTAGTAACCTTATCTACACCTTTTCTATCTTATCATAATGCGTATTTCCTGAAAACCTTCTTTGGCAAAGTCATGAAGACAGCATCTATGAGGCAATCTAGCAAGAAGCATGGCAAAAGTACAGCAGAAGAGCTGCAAATGGTAAAAAGTATCAGTTAAATTAAATGGTGTATGGTGTGTTGACATAATTAATTAAAAAGCCAAGGATGCAGTGGAGCTGCATGAAGGTGCCTTGTGCTTGTAGAGTATAGTTGACGAATACATTTGAGGAAGTAGCTGCATTTTAGCTATTAATGAGAGGACTAACTATATAAATTGCTGTCATAGAGAGATCATTGTAAATACATAATGTATAAAATAGGAATCCATGGAGTGATAACAGCTGTATGTTGTGGTCCAATAAATGGTGATACAGTGTGGTGTCTTTAACATAAACAGACTGGCTCTCACTTTTAGCACCTATTACTTAAAACTACATTTTCAGTATTTAAACTGAGGCATTTTTACTTGCTTTTTGAAGTGCAC
Organism: Thamnophis sirtalis; assembly: GCF_051295495.1. Classification (NCBI taxonomy): domain Eukaryota; kingdom Metazoa; phylum Chordata; class Lepidosauria; order Squamata; family Natricidae; genus Thamnophis; species Thamnophis sirtalis. The sequence goes on from NW_028261383.1 coordinate 99,219,988, forward strand.
AGCCAAGGATAGATATCTATTTTTAAAAAAGAACAAGAATTCCACTTTATTTTCAAGTTGCAACAGACTTCTGATGTCATGCCAACTATCATATTTACCATCCTGATTTTTTCACATTCACACATTAATATTCCCTCACTTTTTCCTTGTCTCCTCCTTGGTCGCTCTTTGAGTGATGTGTTAACCCTCCCAAATCACAGACATTCTTTAGTTTTATTTCAGAACACTTTAAAAAGTCCTCCTGGAGCATTTTTGTTTTTGGGTCATAAAATTGGGCAGTCACACGATCCATCGGTTAACAAATACACCACTTAACAATGAATTTTATAGTCCTACTTGTGATTGCAAATCAGGAACTACTAAATATTTGGGTAGATCAATTATTTGGGACAGAATTAATAGAGGGATAGAATCAAGGTCATGTGAAGTGTCAGTATACTTTATAAACTCTTGGTAAGACCACACTTAGAATAATGCATCCATTTTTTGTCATCTCAATATAAAAAAGATGTTGAGATTCTAGAAAGAGTGCAGAGAAGAGCAACAAAGATGATCAGGGGACTGGATGCTAAAACATATGAAGAATGGTTGCAGGAATTGGGAATGTCTAATTTAGTGAAAAGAAGGAACAGGAGTGACATGATAGCAATGTTCCAATATCTCAGGGGCTGCCACAAAGAAGGAGACAAGCTATTCTCCAAAGGCAGAATGAAGGCAGGACAAGAAGCAATGAGTGGAAATTAATCAAGGAGAGAACCAGCCTAGAACTAAGGAAAAATTTCCTGACAGAACAATTAATCAGTGGAGCAACTTGCCTAGAGAGGGTTGTGGGTACTCCAACCCTGGAGGTTTTGAAAAAGCGATTGGACCACCATTCGTCTAAAATGGTATAGGATTGGACTAGAAGACTTCCAAGATCCATTCCAATTCTGTTGTTCTGTTATTGGATAGTTATAACTGCAGAATTTGATGTTGTTTTTTTCTTCCCAACTCAGAAACAAAATTATTTGAAGATACACAATACAGACTCTGACAATAAAGGAATTTGAAGAACTTTGATCTCAAGATGACAAAAATCCAATATAGACATTTTTCTATCAAGTTATATGTCTCTTTGAAACTCTGCCTCCACATCTCTACTGCTGACATCTTTATGTACAAGGATGTCAAAAGCAGCCATACATATGGAGATTTATGGGGTGAGTACAAGATATGTGTACATGCAATCCCCATTTTAGCCCTCTTAGATTGCAGGATAATGCCTGCATGGGACTAGGAGGGTTCAGTATGCAATAACCAGCACAAAAGAAGGCAGTTATGAGAGACTTTTATTACAGTTTTGTAGATTGAATGAAGCATTAACAAAATCATTAGGGTTTCACCTCAAAATATTATCTTACCAGACCATAAACTGCAGTTTGAGCTGCCACTTTTGTGGGCCAGCACTCAAGCTTTAAATAACTGCAAAAATAAAATAGGTGGATCTTTTTCTGTCTTAGAGAATTTTGAACCAAGTGTATTCCCCTTCAAGATTGTGATAGGGAGGCAAGACCTGAAAGATCAATGAAGGGAGATGGGATGATTAAATTGGCAGGAAAAGAAATAATGTTGGATCTAATACTTAATGCAGCTGTCCCCAACAGATCACCAGCCAGATGTGCAATAACAAGACCTTGTTTTCTAGGAATTCCGGGAGATATATTGGCAAAACATCTGAAGAGCACCACATTGAGGAAGGTTAAGTTACATCTCAATTTGCATTATTGGTATTTAATAGTGGCAGAAGAAAGGAGAGAGAATTTCAAGAGATTAGTAGTTCCCCTCAAAAATGCTATATGTATAGGGCAATTCTAGCAAAAACAATTGTTGCCATAATTTAATGGAACATTAAACTAAGTTACATGGAGCTGCCATTCTAACTTGCTAGACAGAGACTAACAACTCTAAGATTTATTTTCAAGATGGATTTAATCTTCCACTAGTGGGGAATTTAGAAGATGGCCTCATAATAGTTCTTCTGCATCTCTGCATTATCCTGTTTCAAGACTAAGCCATAAAATTACGTTCCAGACATATTTATATGTTTGCTTCCACGGGTCTCTTAAGTGCAGCCAGGAACCTGCAGCACCATAACAAAGCTTTGTGTTATTCATTCCTCTTGTTTTCTTTCATATGCAAAACTGGAAGAGGAGTGCAGGGAGGGAACAAGTGAGCACACTAAGTAGTCTTAAAACCAATAGCTACAACTCAGTTCGTAACTGCAGTTGCTTTTGCTGCTGCTGACCTCAAAATTCTAAGAACCATCCATTTCCTACTGCAGGTTCATTTTAAGTATAATTTCCCAATGAAATGAGCAGTTATTGTGAAAGAGTTAGACACCCCACCATGGACACTAACCTTCAGCTGCCCTATTGAAATAATGGTGCCTCGCCATAATGACATGGAGGCTGAACAATTAGAGAGAAATGGAGAATTTAGCTTGAACCCAGGAGCTACAAGTCAGGAGGAGTCGAGTTATTCCCACTGGACAAATGACATGGCTGTCCACAATCTCTGCAGAACTTCAGCATTGCAAACTGAGACCATTTTGAGAGCTTTTGGATAAATTCAACTGAGCAAAAACTAAATAACCACCACAGCCAAAGGCTGATCAGACAGGTGCAAAGTTGCTTCTGGATACTGGAGCCAATACTGGAACTTTCCTATGTTATATTGCTGAATACCGCAAATGAAAGCATTTTGTTCTACCAAGAAGCACATCTTTAGGGCTGATCTGTTACAGGGCTATAAGGTAAATGCAACTGAAATAAGCCATAGGTAAGACCAGAGGCTTCATTATTCAAAAACACCTTTGTTCTCCATCCCAACCAATAACATTGTATAGTTACTTGGAGGTGAGAGCTGATCTCTCATAAACGAGTTGTGAAATTAAACTGAGGCTATATTAAATTAGCCCAAGCATTGCAAGTGGCCATAGAGCCAAGGGAAACCCATCTTGGCTAGATCAGTGATGAATTGGTGCTATCACTGTATTACATGATTGAAAGCCAATGACCATTTTAGGTCATTGTAGTTTTAGGATGCATTACCCAGAAAAGAGTTATATTGTTTAAACTCATCTACAGAGACTTCTCTCCTCCACACCATATGTATGTGGTGTGTGTGTGTGTGTGTGTATATATATACATACATACATGCATGCATGCATACATACATATATAGATACACACACAGACACACAGACACAGACACACAGACACACAGACACACTGCAATTTAGATATTGCAGAGATAGATATGGCTTGGGATTCAACTTCTTGGCTCATTTACTTTCCGGTGTTTGGATGGAATTGAATGTGGCTCCATTCTTTTGGAATGGTTTGCTGATGCTGGTCAGTCACCTTATTTTGAAACAATCTCACAGAGAGTCAATGGGACTTTTTTCCTAAGATAATTGATTTGGAAACTGTAGCCTTTGTCATTCTGGCCAGCAAATTGATATAAAGCACATTTCTGAGTGGAAGATAGGCACTTTGATACAGTCATTCAATTTCTGTCTACTGTTTGGAGGCTGAACGCATTTTATTTTTCTCTCCTGCATGGTTCTTTCCCAGTTGTTTTTTATTGTTCCTGCTAAAATAAAACTTTCCCAAACTGCAGTGATGGTGCCTACATTACTAGCAATTTTCTATCTAGGGAGATATTGCTAAATAAGGTACAAGATTTATAAACTCAGATATTTAAAATCAATGGTGAGTACCAACAACAAGTTTACGTGGTTAAAAACCTCTTACAGCTTGTAAAGCAAGCATAAAATATTATTTCCCTTCTGTCTTTGTTAATCTATCTAATATAATGTATTAATCTTAAGCAACCACCTTATATCCTGCTATGCTGCCTCATTGTGAAAGAAGCATGTGTGTTAATTCTTGGGAATAACAAAAGAAAAATGCCAGGTATGTACAGCAGTGAGTAGATACTTCTAGCAGGATGCCTCAGGTTTGAGTTGTCTTGGGAACTTTAATGGAGAGCTCACTGTTGCTTTTCCCCTCCAATTTTATTCATTTTTGCAAAATGAAAATAGTAGTAGCCATGGTGGTAACAGTAGCAGGGGGCTGGACTAGAAGACCTCCATGGTTCCTTCCAGCTCATTCATTCTACCTCTATTTCTAATAGGTTGAAATAGGAGCCCAAAAGTCCATCTTTTAAAAATAAAAATACCAAGAATAGGATCATATGTTAATTTTGGGGGGAAATACATAATTTTAAAATCCATAATCAATAGTTATATGCAAAGTGACATGAATACAAAAGTAAACTATTGACAAATTATTAAGAAAGCATATATTTTCTCCAAAATAAAAGTAATTCATTCAAGTATGCTTTTTTAAGGATGTGAATAAGATAACATGTACTATGAACCTTAAGAATTAAAATGTCACAAATTCTGCTCTGTCTAATGAATGGAGGCTGAAAAATCACTGTGCAAAAAACTTCATGACAAAGTATTAACTAAAATGTTTATGGTCTTACCTTGAAAACTGATTTGCACTGAATACGATCTAGCAAGGATACATAATATAAGCTGTATCTCTGGTGCTATTTCTTTTCAGATAAACAGGTATGCCTCTCTTTATAATAAATTGGAATGTCTCTATAATAAATTGGAATGAAAGCCATATTTATTTTAATGATTGCCTAGCCCGAACTTTGACTAAATGTTTTATACTGTAGCCTTTGCTAGAGTGCCCTAAAGTGCCAAAGTTTAGGGAATGCTAATCATGCTAATCATGCACCTCTATCACTACCATCTTCTGAATTCTTCTAAGAATGCAAATTACATTCGTGGAAGATAGCACCATCAGTCAATGGGGCCTAAGAGCACCATATACCCTTGAGTTGGCACTGTCCTTCAATTTGACAATCACTCTTAATGCAAATCCACAGTTGGATAATAGCTTTATCAGGATCAAGTGGAATGACATAAAAGGGTTCTCCTCTAATGTCAGTGAAAACATTTAAGGGCAAGTGTTTATAGATAGAATTCTTAAATTTGAAAAATTGCACGATTGCATATTGCCAATTGCAATTTACATAAATATGAAGGAAAGGGTCACTTTGCCCATGGCAGCAACAGTAATTTCTGCAGCAACCTTTTTTTTTTGTATTGGATGGCCTCATAACAGTTTGTTCATTATTACCTTTATCTCATAGGATCTGATTTGTTACAAAATTAGCATATATCTGCACATACGTATACATCTAATTTTCTTCTTTTCCCTTTTCCTATGTTTTGCATTTATACTTGATTTCTTTCCCTTTTTTGCTAAGGTATTCCTTAATATAAAGAAAAATCAACTGTAAATATATTCTGTAGCTTTCATCTCTATAAACATGTCCTATAAGGCAACTAGACCAATTGATTCATGGTTTCTAAGGTCCAATTGCAGCAATAATTTGAAATGTGCCTTCAATTTGTTACAAGTTTTTGTTTTCTGTTTTGAAATATTGTTGCAAATTTCCATAGAAAGTAGGATTATAGGAAGATCAAGAAAGTTTTGTGAATCAACACATATGATTTACCATTAAAGCAATTATTATGAATCTAATTCCAATTTGTCACAAGAGATCTCTGATATTTGATACTTAATCTATGAATTGATGCATTTTAACTGACACAAAGATAGGGATGCTTTCACAATATCAGTATAAAGTTTACCTTCCATTTTATTGGATAGCATTCCAGCCCATCAGACTTTCCTTACAGATGTTTTTAAAATAAAACTAAAATCACATTTGTCATGGCTTCCAAATTTCTGTACTGTGCAGAGCTTTGTATACAGCTTTCCTTACTGTTCAATTTTTTTTGTCAAATGTTTCCCAACAATTGAAGTTATATAGATAGAAGCATTCCTTAAGTTCCTCGAAAACATGCTCTCCTTTGATGTGTGCATTCTCACATACAACTTTTAAAACACTTTTACCAGACCCAGTAATCTGAGAAGAGTTATAACCAGAAAAAAGACGATTGCTACAAAATTCCATTTAGTGATCCTTTCTAATGTCCCTTTGGCAAAGCAAATTAATCTTTTCCCATGATAATTCATGAATCCAAACCAAGGTTTACAAAATAATGATAAAACATTAAAACTCAAATTCTCAAAATCAGCTTCAAATAGAAACTATGTGTCCAGATAAAAGAGATAATGAAGAAGAAATCTCACCTCCACTTGACAGAAATTGTTTTTTATAACTATTGCTATTCACACTATTGCAAGAATTACAATGTTGGGAGTAGATTGAGCAGAATGACTAAACTGTGACACTTAGAGAAGTCAGCTGTGTACTGAACCAAGGCCCTATTTTTGGAGTATGGAAAACTAAGAGCCAAGGTGGCGCAGTGGTTAAATGCAGCACTGCAGGCTACTGCTAGATCAGCAGGTCAGCGGTTCAAATCTCACCGGCTCAGGGTTGACTCAGCCTTCCATCCTTCCCAGGTGGGTAAAATGAGGACCCAGATTGTTGGGGGCAATATGCTGACTCTCTGTAAACCGCTTAGAGAGGCCTGAAAGGCCTATGAAGCGGTATATAAGTCTACTGCTATTGCTATTGCTATTACTATTCTGAAACTTCATCCAGAAATAAGATAGTTAACTGCCATGCAGCAAATCACGATTGATCCAGCAATTTAACAAGTCCACAAAGGGACAGATGAGGCGATACATGATAGAATGCTGATGGAATGCAGCTGATAAAGGATAAAAAAAGACTAGAGAGGGGATTGGTCAAAACAATCTGCATGTTGTCATCTACAGAGTATCTATCATCCCCAATCCCTATGAATTACCTAGGCACATGCAGGGGAGCTAATGTTGAGTAGTCTTGAGAATAAGAAGTGATTGTGACAGTAACCACAGCATTCTTCGCTCTGTTCCCCTCCTGCACTGACACATGTATAGACAGACAGACAGACATACAGACAGAAACACACACACACACACACACACACACACACAAACTCTGTAAAATAGATTGGGCTGAGAGGGGCTGAACAATTTCATCTTGGAGCTTCCATATCTGACGTTTCACTTAAATGCAAGTTACTTCCCCACAACTAGGTCAAGACCTCAACCATTATCCTACATTGGCTCTCAAACTAATAACTCTACGTAGATATGTTGTCACATTTTTGGAGGACCCAGTCCATTGCTTATAACGATATTTGTGAAAAGACCCACAATACCAAGATTTAATGACTGTTCCAAACCAGCCACATGCATATTTGTGGTTGCCAACTTTGCACTAAAAGTTGCCACTAAACTGAGCATGCGGGGGTGAGCACCATCTGCCTTAGATTGACCTCATGCTCCGTTGCTTTGAGCCATCTTTTCCCCAAGCCAGCTTTCCAGTTCTGCAGAAACCAAATTGGGAACTATAAAAAGTCTCGCACACTGTGGAACAAAAGTTGATCAATAAAAAATGTTCTCTTTATGTATTTTTTTCACTTGTCAGGTTAGCTATTATTAGAATTGTTTCCACACAGCAGTGTTCTAAAACTCTTAATCGACCCACACACACACACACATAAGAATATGATTCCTAACAGGATTTGAAAAGAAGTATCTAAGAAATTTTTTAAAAAGTTTTAAAGGATAACGAAAGCTTTCCCAAGATCCAGTTGCTTTGATTTTTTAATCACAACTCTCTCACTACTATCCAAACCATGGCCATATTAACCATTTCTGACAATTCATCAAAATCCATTTTAGTTGGTTTTGTGTGATAAAGTCTTCCATGGTATCTCTGGCTGTAATCCTTAATACACTTACCTGCATGAAAAACCCATTCTGTATGATACCATTGAGTTGAAAATGAACCTGTCTTATATTATCAATGATTTTGTCAAGGAACCAATGAGTAATGATGGTTAATGTTACTGTCTGACAGGGGGCAGAAAAACATTGTAGCACACAATGCTGTTACTGCAAAATATCTTCAGAGAGCATAACTGGGCTCTTTCAAAAGCAATTATGAGATCCAGAGATTCATAATCTATAGTTAAGTTAAATGTTAGTGACAGGGAAATAAAGTTCAAAGAGTTAATTAAGGGAAAAGTTTATAGAGACATGTCATATTATGAAATTATGAAGGACAAAAAATAGGTGCTAGCAACAGCATAATCTAATTGGCAATCAGTTCAAATCTTTGATAAATCAGAAACTTTCTAATTGCTCTATTAGTTTAAAACTATATTTAAGCCAGTTTTTCTATGAACACTAAGAGCCACTATTTAGCATCTGCCTGCCTGTCTATAAATCTAATTATTATTTATTAGATTCTATACCACCATTAATTTGTACAATTCAAAGCAGTGTGTACAATGCTGCTGAAAGGTGGATTGGGTGCCAAAAGGATGAGAAATCATGATTTCCCAGTTTTTAGCCGAATATCATAAACACTGTATCAAACTGGGCATCTCTACCTAAATACCTACCAACTTACTGGCCTGTTCATGCATCTGTCCTTATTAAAACTATAGTCAATGTGTTTACTTCAAATATAAAAACAAATTTCTTTCTGAAGTTGGGAAAAACTTCATTTCTTTTGGTGTATTTTAAAGTTATGGTCATCCATCCTCAAAAACAACTACAAAAAGAAGGACTGGATAAATAAGATAGATCATGATGCTATGGATATATGCTGTGTTGCAAATCCTTCACTGAATACAGAGACAGACAGAAGACTATGAACCAGGGATGACACTCAGCAGGTTCTGACAGGCTCTGGAGAATCGGTAGCATAAATTCTGAGTAGTTCGGAGAACCAGTAATACCATCTCTGGCTAGCTCCAGAGTGGGGAGGGAATGGAGATTTGCAGTATCCTTCCCCTGCCATGCCCACAGAACCAGTAGTTAAAAAATTGAATTTCACCACTGCTATGAACATCATTTAATTCTCTCTTAAGTGCATAGTTAAGGACATATTTTGGAAATAGCTTATCTTTCATGATGAGGTTTCCCCCCCCCCCAAAAAAAAGCTTCTCTATCCAGTATCCATACATAGATCGCAGATACAAAAGCCACATTTTTTTTTGCCCTAAAATGAGTAGATCTTCCAACTTTGCTGGTAGAATGAACTTTCCTTCATTTTGATCATTAATGTCTAAGAATAACAACACATGCAGTCTTCTGAAGATCAATTGATTTCCTGTGAGGCCAGTTATATAAAGAGACTAATGTCTGAACTGCAAATTTTCAGGAATGCTGCTAAGACCATTAAAAGTTGGATAAGAAAAACTTAAGTGGGCAGTAAAGAATGAAAAAAGAGGAGACAGGTTCCAACAATCATTTTATAAGGATTGAACCAGAGGAGGGTTCCTACTGGTTCGGACCAATTCAGCCCAACCGGTAGTGGTTTGGCATTCAGCCATGCCCCAGAAGCAGTTCTCCTATGGGGCCGCCATCTTGATTTTTGGTTCTGCACAGAACAATTGCAATTGTACAAATTTCATTTTTTTAACGTTTTGCGCATGTGCAGACCTATTTTTGTGCAAATGTGCACGCACGGATAGTGCACCTAATTTTTGTGCGCACCAGTGGTGGGTTTCTAAAATTTTGGAACCTCTTCTGTAGATGTGGCCTGCTTTCCAGATCCACTGGTGGAACCTCTTGTAACCGGTTCGGTAGATTTGACGATCTGGTTCTACTGAATAGGTGCAAATTGGTAGGAACCCACCTCTGGTGTGCACCGAACGGGCAGTAATGCCAGGATCAACCCACCCCTGGATTGAACAGTAAAGATATAGACACTGATTTATAAACATTGGACAGGTCACTGCTTGAATCCATAGCTGAATTGGATGTGTCCAATTCAGAAGAGACAAATCTGAGATAATGGTTCTCACTCTGTTGCCTTAATAAATAAAATAATAATAATAAATGAAAGGGACTAGAGCTCATATTATGCCACTATAATAAAACATGCCACAACAGAAGGTCATTTCTAAAGGAAAAAGTATTTTGTGCATCTATTGAGTATGGCCTATAAGTGTCCAAATCAAAGATTCCTGACATGTAAAAACAATGCCAAGTTTGAGCAGTCTCATAAAGTATTGAAAGTTTTTTTCAGCTTTAAAGGGAAACATAAAAAAAATCCCAACACCTTTTGTTCAATGTCTTCTAGTTTTCACAAAAATACATCATAATAGAACAAAGACATCTGTATGGTATTAATGGACTTGGCTAATTTTCCTAATATTTTTTCACCATCTGTTCTGACAATTTAGAAAACATTGTCATTTCAGACGCTAAGCTCAAAAAAGAAACAATGGCAGGTGTTTTCAAAAAGTAATGAAGTTAACTCGAGCTGCAGTGTTTGATCTTTGGAAAAGAGTATTAAGATCCATAGATGAATTCTCCAATCAGATCAGAGAATGTCTCTGGCTTTGAAGAGAAGATTCTAAGATTAGATGTCCTCTCTTGATTCACTACCAATTTCTAAGGTTGACTTTCGCACAGGGAAACTGCTCCTTTTGGGGTGGGGGGTTTCTGGCAGGCACTACTGCCGGTTCACTTGAGGGCATGCTGCGCATGCACACGTTTAATGTGCACTGCGTGTGCATGTGCAATGCAATAAAAATTGTTCTGTGCATGTGCAGAATCAAAAAACAAGATGGCGGCGCCTATGGCACTGGCTGGAAAACTGGTTCAGGGGCATGGCAGGCCCGGGTCGCTGCCAGTTCCAGTGATCGAGGCAGCCAAATCACTACCGGTTCAACCAAACCAGTAGGAACCCACCACTGATGCAGTGTATGGGACAAATCTTAAAAAGGGGAAAGAGGCACAAATTCCTTAGTTGTGCCTGCTGTTTTGAATCCAGTGCCCATTATTGTAGATACCTCTATGGAGAAGTGTCGTATGGATACCTCTATGAAGAAGTGTCTGTTTGGGGAAAGAGCAGAGAAGAATTTAGAGGCACATTCCAGGAATTGTTATAATTGAATGTGGGAGCAGATTCAGGTGTCCAAAATCCATTAGCGGAGCCCATTCCACATCAAGCCAAACCTGAATTTAGCAAGCAGTAATTGAGAGAGAAATATATTACTGTAAATGCAGCAGAATTTGGAAAGCCACATTTTGAAAAATAATATCAATGTTTTTCTCCCATGAAATATTAAATGGAGAAAGAGAGACAGATGCATCAGAAAAGTGTCAGAAATCAAATGTACTTTTAAAGAGGAAGATTTATTAAATACTTTTAATGCAAAAGGTTAATAACTCAATTGGGGAAGAGTTTAAAGGTATAATAGTTCAAAAATGTAGCTTTAAGTTGGATTATTGCTGAATATGATTTGTACTGTCAATTTCTCTGACTAAATAATGGCAGAATAGAAAATAAATGGTGTTATTTTCAACTGTGAAAATAGTGACTATTGCCCAGGCAAGAAATGTATATTCTCTTTAGTAGAACATAGATGAGTTCAGTTAAAGATTTTTTTTAAAACAAAAGTTATGTTCAAGAAGTGAATTCACTTCTTCTTGAATAAGAAGTGATACATCTTCAAAGAAAAACCAGAAAGTCCAGTTGCCTCTTGAAAAAGCACTTTTGGGACAACCATGACCTAGATGACGGAGAATCTCCATAGGCATTTAGTGATGTTCACAACAGTTATCACAAAATTCCTCCTTACTAACCTAGGGATCTAAGCATAAGTTTCATAATATAGCATTCAAACTCACTAGACATTATCTTGAAGATTTAAAAGCAGAAAATAATAAGAAAAAATAAACTGCTTTTATTGATATCAAGCATTTCCTAAAGTTGGCTCTTGCCTATCGTGTGGGTCTGTTTTGAGTTTTTATCCAATAGAAGCCTGCTAAGGTTCTTCCTAGTCTTAAAACTATAAAGGTAAAGGTAAAGGTTTCCCATGTCCTGTTGCATCTGACTCTAGGCAGGGGTCAGCAACTGGCGGCTCTGGAGCCGCAAGTGGCTCTTTCAACCCTCTGCTGTGGCTCCTTGCCGCCCGTCGGCTCCACAATTGATAGGGCTTTTGGTTAGGACAGGTAGAGGAAAAGGATGCTGTGCTAGGAGGAAACTCTATGGTGGAAGAACCAGACTTCTGGTCAGCAGCAGAAAAAGAATGGTACACTAGGAGGAGACTCTATGGTGGGAGAACCGGATTTCCGGTCGGCTCCAGAATTGAAGGGGGGGCTTCCAGTTAGGACCTTTGCGGCTCTTTGAGCATTTAAGGTTGCCAACCCCTGCTCTAGGGTGTGGTGCTATCTCAGTTTCTTAGCCGAGGGAACCAATGTTGTCTGAAGGCACTTCTGTAGTTATGCTGCCAGCATGACTATATGCTGAGGCGCATGGAATGCTGTTATCTTCCCACCAAAGTGCTATCTATTTATTTTTTTTGCATTTGCATGCTTTTAAAGAACTAGATGGCAGAGGTTAGGGCAAGTAACGGCAGTTCACTGCATTGTGCAGTGCTCAGGTCTTGAACCTGGGCTGTCAGCTTTCCAGCTGACAAGCTCAATATCTTTAACTGCTGAGTCATTATGCACACACACATGTACACATGGTATGGAAGACTATACTGTAATAGTAATTTGGCAGCTGTCTACTAATTGTTGTGGTGTTAACACTGGCAATAGTTCAGAGACTCTGAAGTTGTTTCTGCAAAATGAGCTGGCAAACTTCACAATTTGGGGGCAAAATGTCTTCACGTATATACCTTTCCCAGGATGGGGCATGGAAGCATTCTAAAAAAAAATATTGCCAATGTAAGAAACTTCAGTAAATTCTATTTTTAAAAGTTATACCCCACTCAAAATGTAAATGTATTTGCCCAGAAATTTTGAATGGCCCAATTTCATCTTTCCTGAAATGAGATTTTTAGTATCAAGATTTTAGATGGTAAACGGGAGCAGATCTTACAAATAATAATCCCAGAAATTGGATCTCAGGATGTCAACATGAGGCTTGCTGTCAAAAGAATTTGGTACAGTGAAAATGTGAGGAGGGAGGCAGAGGACCTCTTCAGATTACAAAGTACAAAATGGTCACTGAAAACAATTCTGACATTCTTCCCTTAAAGTTTAACATATGTCACGTAAGCTGGTCCAAAGTATCTTACTGAATTGTACAATGCTTTTTTCTAGGATGCAATATAATTGTTGGAGAACCAGTTTGGTGTAGTGGTGAAGCGCCAGGCTAGAAACCAGGAGACTGAGAGTTTTAATCTCGCCTTATGCATCAAAGCCATCTGGGTGACCTTGAACCAATCTCTCTTTCTCAGCCCATGATGTTAGTCTGGTCAGCCAATTGGTCACAACCAATGGACCAACACCCAGCTGATCTGAAAAAAGTGGATCCTGAATTGCGGGGGGAGAGGGGGAAACTGGGAAGAAAAAAAAACCAATATGGTTATCATAAATGAAATCTGCCTTTCCCGCTTATTCCACCCATATCATCTGGAAAAAAATGATTTCAAAAATCATTAAGAAATTATTTGGACCTCATGTAAGTGTGTGTGCAACACATTCCTGGAGTGTTGTTTTTTTTCCTGCTGTAATGAATAAGCAGCTTGTAGTTCTTCAGTCATCTGGGGGAAAAAAACCACCTATTTCATTAAATTAGATTAAGAGATTGGTTAAGAAGTAGATTACTAAACAAGACTATGTCTCTTTTTCTCAAACTCATGTAATAGTCATTAGCAAGATTTCGAAAACGTCTTCCTAATCATTTCCCAAGTGACCACTGCAGTACTAAATAACAAATATATAGTAGATCAGAGGTAGTATTCAGCAGGTTCTGACTAGTTCTGGAGAACCGGTAGAGGAAATTTTGAGTAGTTCGGAGAACCGGTAAATACCACTTCTGACTGGCCCCACCCCCATCTATTCTCTGTCTCCGAAGTCCCAGCTGACCGGGAGGGAATGGAGATTTTACAGTATCCTTCCCCTGCCATGCCCACCAAGTCATGCCCACCAAGCCAAGCCATGCCACGCCCACCAAGCCACACCCACAGAACAGTAGTAAAAAAAAATGAATCCCACCACTGTAGTAGATTTGTTCATTTAGAACAGGGCTGTCAAACTCACAGCCCATGGGACAAATGTGTCACGCACTGGCCACTCCCACGCCCAGTTTAGCAAAGAAGAAAAAAGTCCCGATACATCACATGACACTGTGACGCTGTGAATTTGACACCCCTGATTTAGAATAAACAAAATGTAACATTTGTTTGAAAACAAGTATCTCTCTTCTCTCAATCTCAATTTCACTAACTAGATAGTGCTGAGAAAATAGATATTGGATTATGTTGTAAGGCACTAACAAAATATTAGTTTTCAAAAACAAACATATCTTAGAAAAACAAATAATTGCTTATTTTTTTAAGGAGAAAGATGAAAGGATTTTGTTTTCTTAAGAGTGCCTGGAGTGGTTGCAATGAAACCGTATTAGCCTAAAGACAATTTAATTCTAATGGACATAATGTAGCCCTTGACCACAAATAACAATCAAACATGGTATGTATAGATAAATATTCTTAATTTTATTGGTATTTCCTTCGCTCAGAAACCCTTGCAACTAAGAGACTTTGAAAAGAGGCTTTTTAGGGAGAAATTGGTTTTTTTCTGAGTATGATTGACAATTTAATATCTAATTTGTAATTTTAATAGATTTGTATGCCGCCCAATCCCGAAGGACTCCGGGCAGCTTATATAAAAGCAATTTTAAAAAAAATATTAGAAAAGATTAAAACACAAGACAGAACGACTTAAAAACAGAAACACAACATGCACTCAGTTGTAATGGGGCTGAAGTTCAGTCAAGATCAACAGCCCCAGGCCTGCCGGAACAGCCAGGTCTTAACAGACTTACGGAAGGCCAGGAGAGTGGGGAGGGTCCGGATCTCAGGGGGTAGATCGTTCCAAAGGGCCAGGGCAGCAACAGAGAAGGCTCTCTCCCGAGGAGCCGCCAGACGGCATTGCGTAGCCGACGACTCACCCAGATTGGCCGTCCTCTGTAGCCTCCTGGTGTGTCTAGTGCTTCCTTTGGTGGCTGGCTTGCTCACTCATCCAGATCTTCTCTGCAGCTTCCTGGTGTGTCTGGTCACTGGCCTCGCCTGGCTCAGCTCTCCTCTTACATTATTGGATTACAACTCTGATCATCTCCAAACATTGGCAATGGGGGTTGGGATGAGGAGAATTGGAATCCCAAGATTATCTGGAAGGCTATAAGTTATACCCTTTATTTGCAGAAAATGCACACAGTCATGTCTTATTTGTTCTATACAGTAGCTGCTGTCCTGAGTGCAATTTGCCACAAGCTGAGCTCTTTGCTCATAATAAATAAATAAAAACCTAAAACAACCTATTGTTTCTTGAGACAGCATTTCATGGGTTGCCATTAGATTTCTGATCACTGAATAGAAACAGAGATAGAGTGGCCAGCAGCAGGAGTCTTCCAAATATGGCATTTGTTCTGTTCAAATGCCACCACACTAATGCAAATGGACAAAGATCACCAATGGTCTCCAAAGGTTAAAAGCTTTTTGCTTTCCAACTTTCTGCTAAATCTAATTTTGTAAAGATAAAACAGCACCCCCCAAAAATAAAACAGTGCCTTTTACTTTAATTCAAGGATGCTGGTAAGAACGAAGCAATGTGACTCTATGATTGTTTCAAGGCAACCCCTCCAGGAGGCCTAGGAACAAATCACAAAGAGTTGGGCCCCAAGAGCTCCTTGTGTTGTTGCATATGTTTAGGTTTAGGTTTAGATTTAGGTTTAATTTATTTGTATGCCTCCCTTTTCCCTGAAGGGACTCAGGGCGGCTCACAACTCAAAAAGGGAGGGGAAATACAAACAGGGTAACAAAAAACATAGGTTCTACCACAAAACCGCGGAGGACAAAATCGCGGTCGACGAAAGCGCGTATGTGACGTCATCACAGCGCGACGAAAAAGATCGAAAAATGTAAAAATAAAGCTAAAACATTCCCCTAACCCCCCCAAACCTAAACCTAAACCTAACCCTTAACCTAACCCTAAACCTAACCCTTAACGTAACGAAAAACCTAACGCTAACCCTTAACCTAACGCTAAACGTAACGCTAACGCTCTAACCCTAACCCTAACCCTTAACCTAACCCTAACCCTTAACCTAACCCTTACCTTTATGTGAATCGGCTTGCTGTAATTTAATTTTTATTTCAATTTTTCGATCTTTTTCGTCGCGTTGTGATGACGTCACACACGCGATTTCGTCGACCGCGCTTTTGTGGAACGCGCTTTTGACGGGTCACGAAAACATAAAAAACATACATAGTTAAAAGTACAACAATCATACCATTCGAAGTGGGGCAGCGAGTCTTTAGCCCCAGGCCTGTCGGAACAGCCAAGTTTTAAGGGCTATGCGGAAGGCCTGGAGGCCTGAAGAGACAGTTGAAGGATGCAATCAAACTGGTAAAAGCAGAAGTTTTGGAAAAGCAAAGTGCAACATAAGCTAACCAAGACTAACCAAGGCCTTAGATCTCTGATCAGACACAAATGAGACAACTGTTTGCACCTTAGGATTGTGAGCTCAGCTACCTTCTCTTTAGATCCATGCTTTCCTGGCTTGTTAAGGTGACCTGGGGATATCACATGAATGAGTTCTAGTGGGTGTGAATTCTTCTTTGAGTTAGTCAGTTTGTTTCATTACCTCTTAAATGATACACCTTCTCCTCAAGAAGTCATCAAAGACACCACTATACCAAGCAATTTTCATCTAGTAGCTACCTCCCTTTTGTAATAATGTGACTGAAATAGTAAATAGAAAATAATTTCAGTGGTCCCTGGATAAAGTGGATTATCTGGAGCCTTTTCTGTAAAGATTCAGACCAAGGTATGGGGAAGAAATGGCACTGGTCAGACTTTTGTCTATGGAGGTTCTCAGTCATCCATGGCATGGTTGTCCAAAAGGTGCTTTTTAAGAAGAAGCTTCTTGGATGAGAAGTGAAGCGTCTTTAAAGAAAAAATAGAAAGTCCAGTTGGCTCTTGAAAAAGCACCTTTGGGTCAGACTTTTGGATGACATCTGACATGGGCGGGGCAGGGGTTCTATACCCATTCTTGATCTATTGTGAAAATCTAACAATCAGCTATTTTGAGTCAGAAAGAGCTAGCTCTGGCACACTACTGGATATACAAGATACAGAATTCTGGAAATCTAGCCCGGGGCAATGTGAGGGAGAATATGGTGTCTGACAACAAGCACTAGCAGTTAAGTACTGGCTTATTTAACTCCAGCACCACACTTCTTGGACAAATACATGTGGTGATTGACTAGTACTTGTAGTCAGTCACCAACGAAGTGTGACCAAGTATGATGCTGGAGCTAAATAGGTCAGAGACAATTTGGGTTGCAGTAACAAAAGCATTGCTTCTAGATCATAGAAAATATTTTTGTTGCATTCTGTGTTAGGATAAATTCACTTGTAATTCTGTGTCCAAGTTTAAACAATTTTATCTTAAAAGAGACATGAAGAAGTGGAAGTTGTATCAAACAGAGCTACCACAATAGAAGGCCTAAAAGAATGATAGGAACTGACCATGATAGCATTATCATCAGTATCATGTTTACCCTACAAACAGAAGACTAAGGAGACATACACTATATTGCCAAAAGTATTCGCTCACCCATCCAAATAATCAGAATCAGGTGTTCCAATCACTTCCATGGCCACAGGTGTATAAAATTAAGTACCTAGGCATGCAGACTGTTTTTACAAACATTTGTGAAAGAATGGGTCGCTCTCAGGAGCTCAGTGAATTCTAGTATGGAACTGTGATAGGATGCCACCTGTGCAACAAATCCAGTCGTGAAATTTCCTCGCTCCTAAATATTGCATAGTCAACTGTCAGCTGTATTATAAGAACATGGAAGTGTTTGGGAATGACAGCAACTCAGCCACGCAGTGGTAGGCCACGTAAACTGACGGAGTGGGGTCAGCGGATGCTGGGGCACATAGTGCGAAGAGGTCACCAACTTTCTGCAGTCAATCGCTACAGACCTCCAAACGTCATGTGGCCTTCAGATTAGCTCAAGAACAGCGTGCAGAGAGATTCATGGAATGGGTTTCCATGGCCAAGCAGCTGCATCCAAGCCATACATCACCAAGTGCAATGCAAAGCGTTGGATGCAGTGGTGTAAAGCACGCCGCCACTGGACTCTAGAGCAGTTGAGATGCGTTCTCTGGAGTGATGAATCGCACTTCTCCATCTGGCAATCTGATGGACAAGACTGGGTTTGGCGGGTGCCAAGAGAACGGTACTTGTCTGACTGCATTGTGCCAAGTGTAACGTTTGGTGGAGGGTGGATTATGGTATGGGGTTGTTTTTCAGGAGCTGTGCTTGGCCCCTTAGTTCCAGTGAAAGGAACTCTGAATGCTTCAGCATACCGAAACATTTTGGATAATTCCATGCTCCCAACTTTGTTGGAACAGTTTGGAGCTGGCCCCTTCCTCTTCCAACATGACTGTGCACCAGTGCACAAAGCAAGGTCCATAAAGACATGCATGACAGAGTCTGGGGTGGATGAACATGACTGGCCTGCACAGAGTCCTGACCTCAACCCGATAGACCACCTTTGGGATGAATTAGAGCAGAGACTGAGAGGCAGGCCTTTCCCTCCAACATAAGTGTGTGACCTCACAAATGCGCTTCTGGAAGAATGGTCAAAAATTCTCACAAACACGCTCCTAAACCTTGTGGACAGCCTTCCCAGAAGAGTTGAAGCTGTTATAGTTGCAAAGGGTGGACCAAAGTCATATTGAACCCTATGGATTAGGAATGGGATGTCACTTACAGTAAGTTCATATGCGAGTAAAGGCAGGTGAGCGAATATTTTTGGCAATATAGTGTATGTGGTAGTAGCCTACAAATTTCTAAAAAAAACCTCTTTTCTAAAACATGGGCCCGTTCTTTTCTGGAACAGAACAAAAGAGAGGCTGGCAATTGGTGACTAAAAGAAAAAAATCAGGCTGAATATTACAAGAAACCAGATATTAAGAGCTACTAAACAGTGAAACAGTCTGCCTAAAACTATAATAAATGTCTCACTGGAGATGAACATCAGTAGGAGATAGTTTAATGGATATTAGCTAGGAACAGATGGGATTGTGATGGGTCAGACACGACTTCGCAACTAACAACAGGCTATGAACAGAAGGCTCAACAAGAAAAATTGTGAGACTCCTTCAACTTATAGATTCTATGATTTTAATATATTCTAATCTATAACCTTCAGGAATTAAAGTTATGGCCAGTTTATTATTCCTCCAAATATTTGCTATGGAGTCATTGTTTTATGTTGTTTGCCTATAATTTCTAAACAACTCATTTTAGAACTCAGTTTGACATACCAGTTTTATGGGTGTTACACATTTTAGAAAAGAAGTTTATAGAATATCAATAGATTACTTGAAGGGCAAACATTATGAACATTATGAAGGATTTTAAAATCAAATTGCACATCTATTATTAGAGAAATAGATGTAAAAATATTTATTATTCCATTAGTCACTCTTTAATAATTGATTTTCAGCAAACAAAAACTGGGAAACAAACTCTACAATAAATGAAAGAATGTTACTAATATAAAGATATTGAAAATGATTTGAATTAAGAATCAAGTTTATGAACTATTATTTCAGATTAATATGTGTGCTCTTTGGGGGGAGGGGCAGCTACTTTTAGTTTGTATAACAGAGCAAATGACATGTGTGCATGACCAAATTAATGAATACAGTTCCATTCAGATATCCCAGGTGCTAAAACAATGTTATTTTGAATTTAAAATGAATGAATGTTATATTCTTCAAAGATACTCAAGCATTGAGTCCAGATGCAGCAGTGGTTAGAGTGGAGTACTGCAAGCTACTTCAGCTGACTGCTAGCTGCAATTCAGCAGTTCAAATCTCACGGTTTAAGGTTGATTCAGCCACTTCCGAGGTGGGTAAAATGAGGACCCAGACTGTTGGAGGCAATATGCTGAGTCGGTAAACCACTTAGAGAGGGCTATAAAAGCACTATGAAGCAGTATATAAGTCTAAGTGCTATTGCTATTTAAATTTAAGCCCAGGATTAAACTGCAAACAAACATGTAATTGACAATCCTCTTCAACTGTTAATCATTTTTGATACTGATTTTGATAGTGTGTTGGCACTCCTGTGATTTCCAAGCTCAGATTATGGCTACACGTAACATGTTCAACTCACCTCATGGGGTCATATACCATACAACTGAGGCTCACCACAATAGTAATACCTAGTATGAGGAAGATCTCAGTCCCTTTCAACTTTGTCCTCTGGCAAACTATTTTGATAGCCATCCCTCTCAAGAGGCAGAATGCACAGAAGCTGCTACAGAGAGGACATTTTGAGAGGATTGTGATGGGCAGGTGGGCCTTAGAAAAGCGATTTGTTGAGCTGTAGACATATTGGTATTATCCTTCAGACAGCAAAAGGTCATTCTTTTCAAACATGAAGAAGCCACTTGGAGAAAGGATTGAAAAAAGGGATGTGTTGGGAATTATTTATAAAAGGCAACCTGGAGTTCTTTGAAGTCTAAAACATCAATAGCATATTGGTATCAACCAGTGGTGGGTTGCTAATCCCGTTCCAACCGGTTCAGTTGGAACGGGGCCGGCGGCGTCTTCGTGCACGCGTGCAGTTCACGCATGCGTCTTAGCGCCTGCGCGATGCTCCAGCTGCTCACGGAGAATCGTGCAGGCGCTGTATGTGCCATCCAGCTGCTCGCGGAGAATCATGCAGGCGCTGTATGTGCCATGCGCCTGCATGGAAGCGCAGAAGCCTTCAAAGACCGGTAAGGAGTGCGGGCGGGCGGGTGGGCCCTTCGCCATTCCTGGAAGTTACTTACTTCCGGGTTCGCTGACCAACCGGTTCGCGGGGACCGCCGTGAACCGGTTGAAACCCACCCCTGGTATCAACTAACTAGGCAATACATTTCTTTTATATAGGAGAATATCTTTACAGTAACCCAAACAAGTCAAATAGTATAACTCTAGAGTCAGAAAGATTCCAACTAAATATGATTCGTCTTACTCACGGTTTATATTTCCTCTAATAGTCACTTTGAGACAAAGGAAACAATAAAATAAAAACTATTAAGAAACCAATTTCAATAAGTACAGGAAAGGTTCAGGGAGATTTTAAAAATGCCATATAAGAATGTTTCACAAAAGTGGAACAAAAATGAATCCATTATCAATTAAACTAACAGAAATCAAATTTGTATTATCTCCAACAAGATTCCAGTACTGTAATCAGTTATCCTATTCAGTCTCTTCTAGATTCTAAATAATGCAGGCAGGCACGTAAATTGCTTAATTTTTCTGTTAACTTTAAAAAAAAATTATTGGTGCATAATACACTTATCAGATCTAGCACAGGCAATTTTGGGAACTATCAAGCTGGTAGTTTTAACAACCAGCTGGTTGTTTTAAGTACAGTATCTGTTTTGATGCTTCCCTGTCAGAAATTATTCATGATTTCACAGTTGTCATTAATTTCTGGCCTAGTCACTTAAATAGAAGTGGACTGTCTCTTCTGCATTTTCCTATGTTATAGAACATTATTCTATGTTCTTTTTTCAAGTTGAGCAGGAAGAAGGCTATCTATAGGTGGGGAACATTATATTGAACCATGATTATAGGCAGATCCTCACTTGCTCAGATTTAGAGCCATTGTCACCTATCCAGGAAGTCAATATTCCTCCTGATAACCCTCTATCAAGACAAACAGCTGTTAGTTCCTTAGCAATCTAAAGACTTGAAAAGAGTAAGTTGATATTGACTATCCTATGATTAAACAAGGTGAGAGATCACATTCCATCTTATTCTAATGGGCTAGCAAAAGAGCATCTCAAACAATATAGTAAAATAATCTATTTCAAATACTGAATGGTCTATTATAAGATGAAACTCTAGGGCTAAGATTCTTATTGCAACCAATCTGTAAGGCTTAACAAATACAATTATCCTATATCAATATTAAGTTAGATGCTGCAGTTAGAGCACTACTAGTAGATAGTGGAGCTTTGGTCAGCTTAGTTGATCCAGGAGTTGGGATTTTGTCTATGGTTTGAAAGCACTCTGTTTAAGAACAGAAGTTTGTTGTTTGGCAAGAATTATACCAAAGACCATTAGATAGAATTTTGAAGAACAACTTTTTACATAGAACACCAGAATTCTAGAGTAACTTTCTCTCCGCCCTAAGAAGGAATTATAAACCACTTCTAAAAAAACCTTGCCAGCAAAACTGCAGGGACCATCAGCAGAACTGAATGGAAGGGGGAAAAAACCTGAAATCCGGTTAGTTGAGGTTGTTTATTTGATTTATATAATCACCCATCTCACAAACACGATTCTAGGCAGTATACAATGAAAAGTTAAAACATCTATGGAGAAACCAGTTAAAACAAATAAAAAATTAAACAATATAAATAAGTTGAATGAACCAGCATCCCACACAGTGCTACAATTTTATGGGATCCCCATTTCATTGGGGGGGAGGGGCGCAATGATGTCCCAAAGAGCAGATTCTGTGAAAAGGCCCACCTCCCAGGCACCATTAGATGGAATTATTCAGCAGGTAGGAGCCATACACACACTCCTCCTTCTGGACCTGATGGATGAGTAGAAGTATCCAGGGAAAAGTAGTCACTCAAATAACCTTATCCCATGCCATGTAGGGCTTTAGAGATCAAAACCAGCACCTTGAATTGAACCGTTGCAAGCCAGCAACTAAGGCCGCGCACACAGAATAGCTTGAATATGGGCCATTCTAGGAACATTCATAACTTCGCTTTTCCAGCAGTTGAAGCTTTTAGATGCTGTTCAAGAACAGCCTCATATACAGTACATTACAATTGTCCATTTGGAAGGTGACCTGAGCATGAATAACTGCAAGTAGAGACTCATGATCCAGGGCACAACTAGGACAAAGTCCCTCCTACCATGATTGGCACCTGCTTTATGAGTTATGAATTCAGTAGGACTCCCAAATTGCACACCAGATCTGATTGGGGCAGTGAAACTCCAGTATTAAATTCCCAGATCCAGAAGGCCCTACAACTCAAAGCCACTTAGCCTTAACAGGTTCAGTTGAAGCCTGCTGTTTCCCATCCAGACCCTATATTTATACCCATCATTTGTATGTAGTTATTTATTGTTAGCTGGGTATTATTTCTGGACCTTGTTTCCATGGCAATTAAAATAGTTCCTGACTATCGTCTCTATGGCACACTTTTAAGTACTTGAATCCCAAGATATCTTCTTTCAGTTTTTTCTCCAAACTGATCATCCCAAGTTCTTTTAGCCTGTCCTCACAGGGCATGTCATCTCTCTATATCAATTTTCTTGCCCTTCTCTGAACTTATTCTAACTTGTCAATCTTTCTGGAAATGCAATACCCAGAATCAATCAGTATGTTCCAGGTGTGATAGATTAGAGGGGAATAACAACTTCAAACATTTTTGATAAAATGCTTATTTTAATATAGCCCATTAGCCCTTCTAGCACTAGCTGATGCTTGCTAGCACTAGCTGATGCTTGCTAGCACTAGCTGATCTTGCTATTCATAAAGCACCTGGTAACTGATAAGTTACCATAATTGTAAAACGATAACATAAAAAAGTTTTTTATTCAATAACGATGCATTTTTACATCCTTCTAACAAAATAATTCTTAACAACTTCCTTGGAGGCTCAACACTACTTCTATTATATTCTAGATAATATTATATTGATGTATGTGTATATTTTTAGGTGGGAGTTTTGTTGGGTGTTCAGCATTTCAATAAACTATAAGAGCAAGCTTCATATATCAATTCTGCCTTTGTAACAATTACAATGCATATTCATTTTCATCTTTTTGTTTCCCCCCTATGTGAATGTTTTGTTCACATATGGAAAAATGAGGGCAAAATTCAAACACAGCAGGAAAGAAGGATTGTCTTCACTGTTGCTTAATATTCATACTGCTGGGAACATCCATCCTGCTTTCAACATGTTTAATAAAAGAGAGGAAAAAGTAGGGAAACAGCAGGCAGTTGGCACACTTTTTGGGTCCATTAGCCAGCTGTCCAACAGCTGTTCAAATGGTTAGACCATTTCATTGCTGAAAGAAATTAAAAATGACCCAATGGAACTGCTGTGCTTGGTAAATGTAAATTCACTCCAGCTCACTCCAGCAATCTTCATCATAAAACTGCAGGATGGAAAGCTGTATGTTGAAACAATATCTCTATTTCTCCAGAATATAATTTTATTTAATCAAAACCTAAGTAATTTGAAACTCAAATATTTATCTAAGCATCACCCAGATCCCTATTTGATGTTTATAATATTTATTTAATGCAACTAATTTGCTGATTCCAGGTGGATATATTAACTAACTCTTAGCACTTCAGCTACTTGATGTACCAATAGTGAAAAATATGTAGAATATATATAGATATGTCACTGCTTGTTATAAGTCTGATATCCTCACTAGTCTACAAGGAATTTTAAGATCCATTAGAATCTTGTAACCTTGACCTCTATATATTTTTATCAAATACATTTCACACTTCAAACAGACTGTTTAGTTATACTTAATAGGGTGCCTCAAGTTAATCTTCTATTTCACCCAAATGTACTTAAAATGAACTAATTAAATACCATCACTGAAAAGGTTTTACAATACAAAAATGATTTGCCATTCTGAATTTAGATAGAGGCTACTAAAAAACCATAAGCATTTACAAATTTAGGTACCCCATAATGTTTTGCAATGGTTCACATTTTAAGGGCTATATTGGTAATCCAAAATATATTAATACTGTAGCATTTGTGTATGTTTATGATTTTATACTATAGCAGAATAATTAATATTTTTTAAAAACTAAATTCTTATTCTTAGATGTCTTTATGTGATCATATAGTATAAATTCACATCATCTCTTAATTCAGTTTCCATGAAATATATTCTGTCAAGAAAAATTATACATACAGGAAAATACAGGAAAAGCTTATTCCTTTTGGCTAGTAAGCTTTTCCTTTAACTAAAGATTTGGGAGTTATTTTTCAAATGGATGGTTTCTTATAAATATTTACATCTTTGAAATCAGAGAACAACTACACAGTGATCATTTTTCAAAATAATATTTCTTTCTCCCTGGTCGTTCTGGAGCACATACTGTTCAAATTATGTCATTCCATGTAGGCTATTTAGGGGAGATTTCAAATCTTTCTCTTCTCTTCAACAATCTTTTTTTCTTCATTAAAACAATCCAGACGGTTAACTTCAGTAAAATGTAAGGTTGGAAGTAAGGATGTAGTGCTATGTATCAACTTAGATATACGGAGACTTTAGTTCCTGGGGGGAAAAAACAGCAATAAATGTGTTATAAAAACAATCTAGAGTCATTTGCTCTCTTTCCTAGAGCCCATGGATTGATTGATTGAATTTCTATTTTGCATCATCAAACTTCAGAACAACTCACTTAAATATGGCTGGGAGAGATTTACATACATACATATGTACATACGTAAATACGTACGTGTGTGCGTGTGTGTGTTTGTGTGTATACTGTTTAGAAAACAATGCTATAGCAACAAACATAAAATACTCTTTATCTGCTATTAGAATTTAGCCAAATGTTTCAAATACTAAACTCTATAATACAAGTCATAAAAAACTTGTGAAAGTTCTTGTACAAGCAGAATTCAAGTATTAGATTATTCAAATAGGCTCAGAATCAAATGGGTTATAAAATCTTTTAACTGTCTTGGTTAATTGTTGCACTGAATAAAACAGTTCATCTGCATACTCACATTTTTCATTATAAAACAGGCCCTCCAAACTGATCTTGCAGAAGCCTCTCCATGATTGAAATACTCTGTAAAAAACATCACAGACTAGATCACTTTGAAATCTAAATATTTTACAAATAACCCTATTCACTCCATGTCACCCCAAATCTCTTCCTAATACAATTAGTCACCCCTTGGAGTCCTACTGGACTAAACCTCTTACAAGTTTCACGGATAAACTGCTAACTTTCAGGATAAAATCACAAGAGTCCCGAGGGATATAGGCAAACAACAGGGCATTCTATAAACTCTATCCATACCATACGATTTTGGGAAAGCTGATCTCAAGTAAAAATCTACATAGAAAACTAGGCAATAAGACAAGTTGCAAGTTCCTAAAGAAGTTTCTCTTTTAGATTCTTAACATTTTGTCAATAAATTGCTTGACCTTTTGGCTAGTAATTTTGAATGTCTTTCTGGTCACAACCTGCAAATACTTCAGGAAGGGGGATGACAATATGTGTGTGGATATACATATACATAATTGGAACCTAGAGCTCTAGCTTGTTGCAATTTTGACCAATGTACCAATCAGAATTTGGTAGTTTGATTCTAGTATTTACTATATTCTGTTTGTTTTCAGATGTGGATGTCAGTGGCTGTAGTTCCAAGGCCCCACACTAATTGGGATCTTTTTGTTCTCTGATAAAGGAGAAATATCTGTAAATGTAACAAAGATCTGGCAGCTCAAACAGTGCAGTACACCATCAAATATTCTTTTCATAATAGAATTTGGAAATTATGTTTACCGTGCCAACTTTGGATCAGTTACAAACCAATAACCCAAATGATCCACATTTAAAAAATTCAGAATGGCTTGGAAAATGCTTCTTTATAAACTTTAAAATATTGGAACTTGCAGCTCCTTTTTCTGTTTTCATCATCTCCACAGGAAGTGAGAACTGACTAATACAACTCATCCATCTAAATTAAGTTTGCCACCATTTACTAACTACAGCACGAACTGACAAATGTGAGAACTCTTGAGTTTTGCACTGGGAATCTTAACATGTTATTTATTGAATCAATTATGTTCACAGTGTGAAAGCTGCTTTTCCTTTCTTTCTCATAGTATTGATGCCTCTAACATAGGGGTTAGGAAAGAAGAGGGTGGGGGAGGAATATATAAAATGGCTAAAGATCAATTGTAAGTCATATATGACTGAAATAATGGTACTGCCCAATAAATATATTCCTTACAACTGAGGTTCTAATACTTGTCATTTTAATTTTATCAGCTAAGCTGATCTTTTTGTTATAACAAACCTTGTTTGTTATGTGCAAATGTAGACAATAGAACTTAACAGATCTCTATAGTGAAAGGATTTTCTTCTATAGGTAATCATGGGGTCCCTTCACCTTGCTAGATCTCACATAAAATGAATTAATATAAAATGAGAGAATGCTATATTTAATATTAGTTTCAATATGTTATAATATCTGCTACATAACGTGACTTTGCTCTGACTCTTTTAAGATTATACCAGGTGCGCTCCAGTGCACCCATGTACTTCTGACTGTAAATACTTTTGACCTCTTATTTGTCTTGTTTTGCTTATGCCTATTTTATTACAGCAACGGATGAAAATGAGGAAAAAGGTGAACCATCTGCAAGTAAGACGAATGTCAAATAACCACTGAAATAAAGTTTCTGAGAATATTTGACAGCATCCCAGAATAAGCCTGACCAGATGAGTTAAAAAAAGTTATCAATAAAAATAAAAAGAAATATAAAAAGATCTCATGTAGTATCACTTCATCTCATTATGTTCTATCTACACAATCTTAATCTTTTTCCAGTTCTGACAATTATCCCAAGAACCCCAAAATGGGTCAGGATCAATTCTTCAAAAGTGCTAGGAGTTCTCAATTTTTCTTCTAATCAATTTTACAATGTATGTGATCACATATTTGCTTGACTAATGTCTCTGTTTGTGAATAAATATACATACTCAGTCTTATAAATTATATTCTGGGAAGATACCATGACAGAACCACCATCAGCATAGCACCCTATAACCACATTTGCTGCTAAATATCTCAGGGATAATTTATGATTAATTGAAAAAGGGGCACATATGAATGAATCTGCTTCAAGTGCTAACCCAAATGCTGCCTGAATGAAAACTTCAAATAAATACAATGTAGGCATGTGGTGACCTATGACATTAGTCTAAACAAATACATATATGGGAATGTCTTCTGTACCAATACTTGTTTTGACACATTTTAATATAAAGGAACTAGAATATTGTACATATCAGAAAAAAAGCATATTAGATGTCAAGAACCTGGGAATTAAATTTAAAAAAATAAAGCACTTACCCTTTTGACTCCTTGATTTAAAAAGGATCGTGCAAAAATTTCCAGTAAGCAATTCAGCAATCCAGTCCCTTTTACTGTTATATTTCCTTTCTGAACAAATTCTGTCCTACAAAATAAAAATGTAACTGAATTGGACCATTGTCTGCAATGCCTAGAATGTCTGCAGTAAGGTCACCCAATTGCCTTCATGCATAAGGTAAGACTATAAAAAATCTACTAATAAAGGATCCACTCACCAACACTTGCTAATGACAAAAAGAATGAGTCAAATATTCAAATAGAAAAATGCCTTAGGCTTCATATATTTTGGTTGTCATGGCTGTCATGGTCATTATGAATTCCAAAACAATGTGTTAAACTGTTCTTAAAGTAAAAACAAAAATAATAATAATGAGGTCAAAGCTTAGAAAATATTCAAAATCATCTCTTCAAGGTCATATATCACATACTATAAGAGTGTGTGTTTTTTGGCTATGGTTTTATTTCTAGTTCATTAAAGTTTCACATCTTCCTTATGTCAC
Organism: Thamnophis sirtalis; assembly: GCF_051295495.1. Classification (NCBI taxonomy): domain Eukaryota; kingdom Metazoa; phylum Chordata; class Lepidosauria; order Squamata; family Natricidae; genus Thamnophis; species Thamnophis sirtalis. Next base: position 99,248,752 of record NW_028261383.1, read on the forward strand.
CAAAATATGCCTGCATGATGCAAAGATAATATATAATATACAATATAAGTGCTATAGTGTTTTAGAATGAATGTAAACAACATATTCTACTTTAAACTTCATTAAAGTGATTATTAATTAAAATATTGAGATCATTTGCTCTAACTTAGTCCTATAAACAGGGGTGCATAGAATATGGGTTGCAATGTTTCTACTGTAGTAATATGACAGCACTGTGTTTTCTAATGCCATTCAGTAATCTAATGCCAATTTTAGTAATTTAGTAATGTTTTGAATACATGTGTGAGGCAAAGAAACTGCAGACAGCCATTTCCCTCTTTTTTAGAGTTTAGAGTTTTATTAGTATTTGTAGGCCGCCCTTTTCCCTGAGGGGACTCAGGGCGGCTCACACAAAACCGGGAAGGGGGAATACAGACATTAAGATAGAAACATATAATAAAATAGTAGGCAACATACATTCATCATTCGGGAGGGGTAACTATCCTTATCCCCAGGCCTGACGGGCGAGCCAGTTCTTCAAGGCTATGCGGAAGGCTTGGACGGTGGAGAGGGTACGAATCTCCACGGGGAGCTCGTTCCAAAGGGTCGGGGCTACTGCTGAGAAGGCCCTCCTCCTTGTAGTTGCCAGCCGACACTGGCTGGCCGATGGGACACGGAGGAGGCCTAATCTATGGGATCTTATTGGTCGCAGGGATGTAATTGGCAGAAGGCGGTCTCTCAAGTATCCAGATCCACTGCCATGTAGGGCTTTATGGGTGACTAATAGCACCTTGAAGCGCATCCGGAGATCGACAGGTAGCCAGCGCAGCTCGCGGAGGATAGGTGTTATGCGGGTGAATCGAGGTGCACCCGCAATCACTCGCGCGGCTGCGTTCTGCACTAGCTGAAGTCGCCGGATGCTCTTCAAGGGCAGCTCTCATCAGTAATTATCACTTTCAAAGCTGGAAGAACTAAAATACCCATATGAAAGAAAGAGAAGGAAGAAGGGGATGGAGAGGAAGAAGGAAGGAAGTAGAGAAGGGAGGGAGGGAGAAAAGAAAAGAAAGAGAAAACAAGGTGGTGTCATAGCAGGTGCGAAGGATGGTAAACAAAGCATTCCAACCTATACCTTATAACCTCTTAAATGGAATAATAATAATATAAGAATGGCAAAGAAAAAGAATAACTATGTGAATGTATATCTATAATTGTATGTAAGAGAATAAATGATAGTAAAAATATAAAGCATAATATAGGTAAATAATATTTAGTCATAAGTAGCTAAGTATAAATAAATAAAGAATTGTACATAAAAATGGATAACGAACAAGGAGATTATGAACGCAAGATAGAAATGTATAGTAGGGAAAATACTAACCGCAAAGAAACTGATTCGGAACTGCGGTATGATATACGATGGAACTTATTGTTCCTATGTTGTTTTTAAGTTATGTGTTTGTTTCTGTTGATGTGCTTATGTGTATAAAATAAAAAATTATAAAAAAATATATAAATAAAAGAAAGAAAGAAAGAAAGAAAGAAAGAAAGAAAGAAAGAAAGAAAGAAAGAAAGAAAGAAAGAAAGAAACGGATCAAATGTCACCATTCCTAATTTAAAACCAACAAGGCTGCAATCACTGCTTATCTTCCTCAGAAGAAATTCGACTGAACATTGTTCATTTGACTTTTAAACAAACTTGCATCACTAATTATGAAAGGCAGGTCCAGATAACATCGACTGAGATATCATCAATTTGTTTGATTGAAGAGTTGAACCCAACTTGACAGCACCAAACTATCTGGGCTACTTATTAAATTTTAAAGTAGACTGTTAAGATTAAGAGGAAAAAGAAAGGGAGGAGTAGCTTTACTGTGTCAGATTGCTAAGCAACAGACTGCTTTAGGTATTTGACAAAGTGATATAATAACTATGAACAAGTATTAGAAAGCAAAGCATGTCTATAGTAAACATTCAAAGTTATTTTGAGCCATGATTCTATAAAATACACCAGTAATATAGATGCATGCATGGAAAAGGCAGGGCTATGCAAATTATTGTGGTTTCCCCCCACCCACCCCCCTGTAATTGCTTTATTGCATTATAAGTTGTGACAATCACATTATTAAATACAGATAGTAGCTGGGCACACTGGTTTTTTTGCAAAATAAACTAAAAATTGTTAGCACCCTGATGGTTTAGATAAGTCAACCTTTAAAGAGAAAAAAAGTTTATGACAATGTTCAATATAATCTCCAAAATGTAAATAAACAAAGTTGCTTGAATTGTACAATGAAAGCTAAGAACGGCATTGATAGACAATTCTATGCATTTATTTTATAATATCAAAAAGTTTCTATGAGCTTAATACTTAATAATAATTTCTACACTATGTTACAGTATTTAGATATTTTATATACACTATATATATATATATATATATATATATATATATATATATATATATATATATATATATATATATATATGTTATATTTGTGCTGATAAATATATCTATCTATGTATCTATCTCTCTAGCTAGCTAGCTAGTTATAGCTATAGCTATAGCTATAGCTATAGCTATCTATATCTATATCTATATCTATATCTATATCTATATCTATATCTATATCTATATCTATATCTATATCTATATCTATATCTATATCTATATCTATATCTATATCTATATCTATATATATATATATATATATATATATATATATATATATATATATATATACACACACACACACACGCAAAACAGAAGCTAATATTTGATTTCCAACTTCCTTCTTTATAATCTGCCCAATTTGCAGCATTTATAAATATTTCGATCCCCTCAGAAAGTATAAAGTTATTGCTTCTCAGCCCCACGTCCCCAGCATCAAAATTAAGGCTAATTCACAATTTCACTGCACTACATGGATATGCCTTTGAAATCAGAGCCATGTGTAATATACTACAGAAAATTACAGGTACTACTGTAGACACAAATGTTTACATCTAAATAGTACTCTAAATGACAATGCAAAAATTTCTGGAGTGCACTTCTCATTCTTGTCATTGTTTCCCTCAAGCTCCCAAAATTGGCAGCTACTTTGGTTACTGGCACAGCTGGTGTAATTCAGAACCGTAGACTGAACAAGGACTGGAATATACAACAGAATGGCTGGCCTGTACGTATTAACAAAGTATGTATTGCAGTAACAGCCAATTTTTGTGTTGGTTACCACTTATACATGATCATTGCACATCCTTCTGTTGTTTTTTAATTTAATACTGAAATGTAGAAATCTACAGTACCAACAAGGGAAAAAAAGTATTCTATGAAATAAAGAAAACTTAGATATATTATAATAAATAAAGCTAAACTGACAAAAAAAGAAACCAGTATATGCAATTGGGGGGGGGGGAGGGGAACTATAGAATTAATTCACAATCAGATCAATACTTGATTGGCTTCATCTTCATTCATGGTCCTCAGATCCACTGACAAAAAGACATTTTCAGAGCCTTTGAATGCTTCTGGAGAAATATTTTCTAATGATTTTTTTTAATTTTTAAACCATAAGACAGACAGACAGGGAGACAGACAGACAGACATACGTTTCTTAATAACTGGACCTAATGATAGTCCAAAACTAGTCCTTCAAATTCTTCATTCTACAATTCAATTACTGTAACTAATGCTAACTTTCATTTTAACTTTCTAATTCCTTATAACCGTGATGGCGAACCTATGGCATGAATGCCACAGGTGGCATCCGTGCCACAGGTGGCACCCAAAGCCATCTCTGCAGGCACAAGAGCCATCGCCCACATCAGTTCCACTGCGCATGTGCGTGCACCTCCTGCCAGTCAGCTGATTTTCAGGTCTGCTGGGAGAAGTGCACGCATGCGCTGGGATGGGGGGGATACAGTGCTCCCCGCACCCCCTTTTTGATCCCAGGACCAAAACGGGGCTCTTGAGCGCATGCACAATGGCAGGGGAGCACGAGGAGGATCATGTACACATGCATGGGGGGAGTACCGGGGGCTCATGTATGCATGCACGGGGGGGCGGGCCTGCGGGGGGGGCATTGGATTATGGTTGTCAGCACACACACACAGCACACACACACCCTTTTGGCACTTGAGGGAAAAAACGTTTGCCATCCCTGCCTTATAACATTGAATTTTTACTTCATGTTCAAGTATCAGAACTCTTATGGATCCTTAAGAGGCTGTTACAGCACCCAAGATGTACTATTATTTAATAAATGTTTCAGTTCCGTATATTGCTGTGCAATTATAGGGAAGTCATTTTCAACACATAACATCAAGATGTCTTTAAGACGACTGCTAGAAATCAATATATTTAAATTGCTGAATCTAATCACTCTAATAAAACATTATCCCTGTTATTTTCAAATGAAGATATTCCTCAACATTAATTTCTCATGTGATTTGGACTGAAAAAGTAACCTGTTGCCCATTAATAACTAAACATGCCTACACCTGAGAAGCTCAAAGATCTGTGTACACTATTTGACGACATGAAAAGAAAATAGAACTGCATTTTAGAATCAGCGCTGCTCAATATATAGGCTCCACTGTTCACCAAATTTTGAAATATGTATCAATTCAAATGAAATCACTTAACATTTTTAGCATTCAGAGATACCAATAGAGAGCCAAATTATATGCCTTAACCCTTTTGTTCTACAAGCAAGCAGAAATTAGATGAGCTTAGAAAGTTTAGAGCTGCAACATTCAGTTTGATTTTTTAAAGCCAAATGTTCCTCCTGAGGGTTAGAATAGGATGTCCAGAAATCCTTTTTCCCCAGATCAAGGATCAAAGACTAATTTTCCACATATTTCTAAATGAGAAGGTCTGGGAAGTAGACAGCAAACTAACTTTGCCATTTTACCTTCTTGTTTTTTATGATTATTGGGGGGGGGGACACATATTTTGCAATGCACACTATGGCAAAGAATGTCAGCAAACTGAATTAAAAAGGAAGAAATGATCCTGCTGTAATTTCAAACTGTATCTTTCAGGTATTGTCAAAAGCAATCCTAGCATACTTTAAAAGCTATCCATGGAGGTCTTTCTCCCATAAGTCTTATTTAGACAACCCATGTCCTGTTAGGTCATCATTGCACAGATATTCCTTACCTAAACACAGGAAGAGAATGTTCATTGTTGGGCAAAAAATCAGTGGGAGTGGAGCAAATTCCAACTTCATGCCAGCTCTTTACTGAATCCCCTTGAGAAAGATAGCAAGGAGCATCAGAAGTCTTCCTTCCTTCCTTCCTTCCTTCCTCCCTCCCTCCCTCCCACCCTCCGTTCAACACAATTGATTTTAAACTCCCTGCTAGTTTCCCCATTGACTGTGAAAAGTTCTTATGGAGCATTGGAAATGCCAATCACCTGACAGCAGCTGACCATTGTAATGTGGCTATGCTGAAGAAACCAGAAGTTTTCCAAATTTCAAGATGGGATTTTGGATGCATTCTGTAAGTTAGTTCACCTTAACTACCTTGGTTGAAAAACTGTTGCCTTATGAGGCAGTTTTGCCAAATTGAAGGTTACAAACAAATGTGAGTGATTGAGTGGTACATACAATAGATTCATTGTAGAAAACAAAAGTACTTTTCAAAGAATCTTTTTTTAAAAACCGACTGGCACAGTGTAGGCTAACATGGTCTGTTGTTCAGGATTAGTTGAAAAAGAAAAAGATGAATTCCACAAAGAATATATATATAGAGAGAGAGAAAGGCAGAAATTCAGATTTTTAAGCCTCCTGAAAGCACCTGCTTGGCTACCACATTGAAAAAAAATAGGTAAAACAGGTAAGTTTTTGATCTGATCTGATCGAGCTTTTCCTTTGTTTTATTGTCAATATAAACTAAAGAAATGAACTACATTTGGCTATAAATGCTATCTAAGGTTAATAGATAAGAAGACAAGGTTGACACTCAAACTGCAAATTCCAAGGTAAACTTGATGGATCATTCACTGTCTTTTTTGAATCAACAGCATTAGTAGATTATTCATCTACTTCCCATTCACAGTATATCAATTGTGCATTAGCTTATGTGATTTTATCGTCAGGAAAAAAGATGATTACTTAGTGGTTGGGAAGCTCCAAAGAAAATAATGCACCAGACTATACAAAGCAGATCCGTGATATGCAAACCATATGTCAGTTTACTGTGTGATACAAAGGAATTTTTCCTGAGGTCTATCGGCAGTCATGTTGCACGAGCTAGCTTTTGTTGACCATTCTTCTGAAACCTTTGATAATACTTTATATTTCCTCTTTCCAAATTAAATCCTGGGACTACATCAGAGATTACACAGAATCCTTAGAAATCCCTTTATTTTGAGGAGCCATAGGTTCTGTTTATACAATCTACAAAAACGTTTATCCTTGACTTATCATGCTAAGTCAACTGGCACTTGAAAAGACTCTCCTGACTATTGAAATAAAATTTCCAAATCATTGCCATTATCATTTGAAGCCCTGATTAATGTTAAGAGTCCAACAGGAATTAGAATATAGGTATGTTTTAGCGGAAAACAATTAAAAGATAAACTGATGCCCTTGCACTGTTTCAATTTTGTTAACCCAGGATGAAAATCATATTCTTCTCTTGGGAACCTAAATGTCTCTCTCGCTTCAAAATAAGAAGCTGATCCATATACTTTTGTAATGGACCAGTTGTTTCCAATACTTACTTTCATATAACATTCCCAACTGATTTGCTCTTTTTCATCCTCTACAACTCCAGGCTTTAAAAGTGAGCCACAAAAAACTAATGCAGACAAAGTTATGAGGATTGCTTTCTTTTCATACTGAAATCAAGATTGAAATCAAGAGCATGTCCTTCTCAGACTTTTTTAACCTGACTCATTCTAACCAACTGAAAAAATATCCCTGCACACAGCTTTCCATAGATTCAAACCACAGGAAAATGTATCCCAGTCCACATGAACAAAGTGGCACCTCTTTTGGGTGTGTCCATGTAAGACAACTAAGTGACTATTATTTGCTGTACATTGTAATTATCTACTAAATGCATTTCATGCATAAAATGGAGCTCATGTAAAAATACCTGTCAGAAAAAATCCACATAACTTTTACTTCGACCAACATTAACTTTTTTAATAATACATTAACTTTGGGCCGGTTGCTATTACATTACATTTTTATTTCATGGGCCTTTCTAAAAAAAAAAAAAAATTGCAGTGAGCCAATTGTTTATAATATGCAAGACAATTTTTAAGCTCCACACAGCTACTCCTGTTTTTATCAATGGTTCATTTCTTTTGCTTATTTTTCCAGAACTGCAAAACAGCTCAAAAATAAAACCAAGTTCGCCTTCATTTGAAGAAATCTTTACTATTAAAGTGTAACCAGTTTTTAGAAAATACACCTTACAGAGTTGTAAGTTATACAGGGTTGGTATAAGTTTTCTCTCTGGGTGAAGTATGAAGGATTGGATCTTTCAGATTCCACATTATCTTCCCCACTTTTCCCTTGTTGAGAGTTCTGATGGTTTGCAAATGTTGAAAAACATGGTTGAAGTTCTCCCTTCAAGGTGAGATGCCTGTCACTGAACTTAGCCTGATTAACCCCTCCTCTATAGCAGTCCTGAAATGCCAAAGGCCATCAGGTTAAAATTTACATCAGAGTCTTTTTATAAAAATAAAAAAGGGGGAAATAAATACATTTTCAGAACCACATTGTTGTTTTAGTGATTTTAATGGGATGTTACTATTGGTTTTATATTTGTCTGCCGAATTGTTTCTTTTTCATTTGTAACAGTTTTCCAAAAATGATTATTAATAAAATGTTTATGAACAACTTGTTCATAAAAATTGTGAAAAGTGGCACAAAAATATTGCAACCAATAAATAATGACAGCAGTATAAAGAATATAAAAGTAAAGCTTCAGAGTCAATCAGGTACCAAAAGGATCATTTTTATACTGTCTTTTATGACTTTTATAGGGCTGTATGACATTCCTATCTATCAATTGTAAGCTGTTTGACAAACTAAAAGACCATGTTAAAGTCTTAGAAGGGCCCCAAATCAGTGTTTTCAATGCATCTCAATATACATACAGCAAGCAGTCCTTGGTATGGTGGTTCATACATTGTACAGACTTACTATATTACTAAGAACCATCATGGATGCCCAAGGTAAAACCTTCAGTTCTTCCTATTGAAGGTGATACATGAAATGAAAATCCAAATACCACTTTCTAATAAATGAACCTACTATACCTTACCAATTTGGATTTTCAGAGCTTTCTCTGAAGACTGATTCTTCATTTAGGGTGGCATACTCTGTCCACGTAAGACAGTGAGTCTTCATAGACATAATTCTATCTTGCATATTAAGCCACGACTCCTCTTCTAAGTAGACTTCTGATACTTTCAGGATACTAATCTGTCAAATGTAACATTTACAATGGTCAGTAAATGAAGTGAGGAAAAAAAGATCAGATTACGTACATTAATAAATAATTTCATTCTTTTAAAATCATTAACAGTCATATTAAAGCTAATATCTATCAATAACATGTAAACACTGACCCAACATTGACATTTGATAAACATGCAAGCTTTTATTAGTTATTTCCACTGCTTAGTAACTTGTTAATTGTTGCCAATTGCAACATTTTAAAGCAAAGCATCAACTTAATGTGTGCCATTTTATTTCTCTTTTAAGTCCACTTTAATGTAACAGATCCAAAAAAAAGCATCAACTGTTTGCACACAAGACATAATTACTCAAAACATTTGGGTTCATTTTTCATTCTCTTTGGTACCTGTCAATTTTATGCTTTCCCATCTAGATGAAGCATGGAAAGAGTAAAAAGAAATGTGGTAAAATTGAATTATTATATTTTCAATATGTAAGATTAAAAAAGCACTTTACAAAATTGTATGGTACACAGCAGAACATACAGTATATCATAAATATTGTAATTTAATTTGAAAGTTGAAGATATTAGAAGCTTAAAACAAGAATCACCTTTCTATTTGGATTCTAGAACTAAATTAACTATATTGTAAAAAATGTTACTTTGATTGTTTTACAAATCCTCATTTTGAGATAAGGACTTTGAACATTAGCTATCTCCTCTCTAAGACACAAAGTCGAATTTTAAATGCTATCATCTGTAACTCAGAAAAGTTGAACTAAAGTATAGTTTGCCTCTATCACCTTTATAATGAATTTTAATGGATTGAACAGAGTTACCTTTCTTAAAATGTGTGGAATTACATTTTGGCATGTTGCAATCCTTCTCCGATATATGACTCCTGTAGACAAGTCTGATAATAAAAGAATACATTTTCAGTGTAACAAACAAAATCAAACAATATCAGCAGGAAAGCTTGAAAGCCATAAAGGGATTTAGTTAATTTTTTGCTTTAGCACTCAAAGAATATTGCAGTATGTTAATCTAGGAAGGATTTTATTGCAACAACCCTACCTAGTAATCTTGGAAAACTGATTTAAATCTACTGTGATGGTGATAACAAAGCATAAAATACAATGCTAAGTTCAAACTTTTTAGAACTTCCTGGAACTGCCTTGAAATCACAGTAAATTTTGGCAAATAGCAGTAAGGGAGTTAATTTCGGAGGCACTTGTGTGCTAGTTACAAGCTTCAAGTATCTTCCTGGGTCAGCACTTCAGAGCAAAAACAGCTCATTCTTCTCATTCTGCATTCTAAAGAACATCCTAAGAGCATAAACTACCTCTCTGCCATCTAGCAATGCCAATGTTTGAAGTCTAAAGCCATTTTCTTGGACAACAAACATTTATTTTTGCTCTGAACTGAATCAGTGACAAGAATAAAGCTCCTTTCTGAAAGTTAAAGAACAGCTCCTTTCTCAAATTATAGGTATTGACCTACAATGCAAACGTGACTGGCTTCTAAAATCAATTTGCATTTTAATATTTAATGATTTAAGATTAAGTCCATAAGCTTCAGGAAGATGTTAATTGATAACCTGGGTGGGCAAATAGCCTGGAGCAAGGCCATTACTTGCTCTTGAAAAAAGGCAACTCTCTCTGAAACCTTATCTAAATATTTCTTCCCTGGAAACAGCATTCTGCAGTACATTTTAAACAGACGTAGTGGCACTGTATATGGATATCCCACTTGATATATTTACAGGGAGTCATATGCTGATTATTTCCCAAAGAAAAAATTGAATTGAAATTGCATGCCATGCCGAATACAAATTTTGAATATTTTGAAAAATAACTTGGTATCCCTTCCAACATATTATTTCCTTAAAAAAACAAAACATGTAAGGCAACAGTTGGAAACTGGGTTGGTGGAATGACGGATTTTGGTTCTAATTCTTCCCAGAAGTAGTATTTATTTACTTATTTCCTGGCTAGTATTTGTATTATATATGCAGGTCCTTTTAGTGTATTTTGTACTAGTAGCTATATTGTAATGAGATTCTTTTTTCCTGACGATAGGACATTTCTCCTCTGTGCCACAATGGATAAGAAGGCAGTTCGGGGGGGGGGGGGGGAATTGGGACAGTCATTTAGGGACAAAGAACAATAGTTGAATAAATCTGTGATTTAAAAAAAAACACCTAAGAGCTTTAAAAAAAAGATACTTGCAGAGTTTGAGTGTTAGAAAAAGAAGACATAATTAATATAATCCACAGATGATGATTATTGCTAAATGAATCATAGAACTAAGGAATGAATTAGCCCTTTTGACAGCAACCACAGATTGTCGTGAGATTCAGCTTTTACCTTAGAACAGCAATGGCGAACCTTTTTTGGCTCACGTGCCATAAGTGTGGGGAACGCAGGAGAGGGTCATGTGCAGGTGTGCCGCACCCATAAAGCAAAGCGCAACCCCCCCAGTGCGCATGAGTGCACTACAGGCACTCCCCATTTTTTTGCATGTTTTTTTCACCCACCCCAGGCTCCAGAGGCTTTATAAGAGCCTGGGGAAAGTGAAAACAGCCTCCCCTGCCGCCCATGAAGCCCTCCGGATGCTTCAGGGACCTTCAGTCAAAATGACACTCTGAGCAAACCCGAAGTGACTTCTGATTTGCTCGGAGGATCGTTTTGAGAGCTCCAAAGGCTTCAGGGACCTTCAGGAGGCTTCCCTGAAGCCTCCGGAGCAGTCAAAATGACCCTTCAAGCAAACCGGAAGTCCATTCCTGAACTTCCGGTTTGCCCATAGGACTGATTTTTTGCGCTCTGGAAGCTTCAGGAAAGCTCATGAAGTCTCCGGAGGGCCTTTATATAGCCTCCTATAAAGCCTCTGGAGCCTGGGGAGGGTGAAAAATGGCTTTAAAAAGGGTGAACTCAGCTGGCCAGTGCGTGCATGCACGCTGGCCAGCTGACAGGGCAGTGCCTCACGTGCCCTGACAAATGGCTCTGTGTGCCACCTGTGGCACACGTGCCATAGGTTCACCATCACTGCCTTAGGAAAATAGCTCATAGGAACTTTCTCACAATCCTGAATTTACTTATATTTCCTGCTCCAGCATAATTTTCAGCAGGTATGCAGTAGTCATAAAAATATATGAAACTGAATGAGATGATTATGCATAGCTGAACAAAATTATATAGCTCCATTTTACTCACTGCTGCAAAAATCAAACATTCTATTATAACTGCCAGGGACTAGCAATTAAATACTTCCTACCAACTGAAGAAAATACTTTTATTGTATGTAAGTATGTATGTACAGTACGTATGTACGGTATATGTTTTCCTTATCAAGATAGGTTGGTAACACCTAGCACTCCTTCTCAAATCTGACCAGAGTGTAGTCTCAAGGGAAAAAAGGAGATATTACAGGGCAGAAAGATAAATAGAAAGCTGATGGTCCAGGCAGTTAGGCAATGAAGATTATGAAGCTAAAGATTAACTAGTTTTTATCTCTAAAGCTTCCACAGAAATGTCAGCTCAGTACAGTGAAGGATAGCAATTGACCAAGAACTTGATTTTCTTCTCACTCAATTGCACCTCAAGTCAGTATTTACCCAAATGGTAGCATGCAAAAACTACAGAGCCAAAAACAAAGGATTATGTTTATTCAGTTCTATTCCTCGGCTCTCTAAATGGGCTGGAGGAACCAGTGAGGAATCTCAGCAGGGTTATTGATGAGAGATGCCAAAGTTTGCATTGCAGCACCATCTGAAAATCTACTGATGCTTCACCTCTGCTCTAAGACATTTCACCTGTAAACCGCATGTTTCAGGTGAAACAATTGTTGTCTTGTGCCATATTTTGAGACCAGGATCCACAAAAGGCCAACGCACCAAATATATCCACTCAGTAGTTATCTGGCATTTGAATGACTATCAAATGAAATTTTCATGATATAGAAATCATGTCATTTCTACCCAAATATATGGACTTCCCTTTCACATTATTTTCCTCTTAAAAAAATAAGCCAGTTTTTCTTTGATATCCATAGCATTTATCAGCATTGCTGTAATGCTGAGAACTTCAGCCACTCCTCTGAGAGTGCTCATGTGAGCATTGTTTAGCTCAAGACTTTTCCTAAATTGCCGAGGCAGATTATTTCAAATAAAACAATTTAAACTCAAAGTAATGTATGTGGTTCTTGTTTAATGACTACAATTGGGACATTGCAAATTAAGCAAAGCGGTCACTAAATGAAACTACAGCTGTGCTTAAGATCTTTACCTTTCCTTCGCTTTACAGACCTGTGAAGATCATAATTTCATATACTCATTAAATGGGGCAGTTGCTAATTGAAGATTATCTGTACACCTAATACCGCAAGAAATACATTAATCAGTGAATTTTAGTAATTAGCTGGCAGTGCAATCCTATCCATGGTCACTCTAAAGAATCCTAGAACTCAATGCAGCTTACTTTAGTTAAGTGAATGCATCAGCCTTCCCAAGCAATGTTACTTCAAATGATGAGACACATGGTATTTTTCTCCCATATAAATGATTTCTCATCATACTGCCTGTCACCTCCTGGCCCAAGTTCAGCTTATTTCATTTCTAATTGAACCCAAGGTAGACCAATTTCAATCACTTTCTCCCTTCCTTGCCCACAGAGGCTTAAAATCTTGTTATCCTGCTATTATGTATGCGTTTTCATAGCGTGTCCTCCTTCCATTCCTCTACCAAGCAAAATTTGTTTACAGCTTTAACACTATGTTGTCAGCTATGGAGGAAGTTTGGAATGCCAGTTTACTTCACTTCCACCAAAGAGCTAAAACAAAACGTTCATTGTTTAGGTTATCTGCCCTCATCAACTAAGCTGGTCAAAAAGCTTTATTTATTTTTCTCACTAGGTGCATGTGAATAAATACTGTAAAACAATCTGTGGTTGGTTGACTTTGCCCCACCTGGCCCCACTCCAGCAGAAGAGGGATCAAAATATATTATTTTACCAGGAGTTTTACTTTGGAATTTTTAATGTTTATATATTTTTAAGTTACCTTAGAAGTAACCTTGCATGTGTATTTTTAAAATAATCAAGAATATGACTGATGAGGGATGATTATAACATGCTTTTTCATTTGTGAAAGGAAATGAAAATATGTCTGTTAGATCCGTGCAAAGGAGGTGGGCCTTCTAGATGGACACAAAGGACGAATAGCTGGGAAGCAGGAAGGACAAACATGATTAACTTTGTCTAAAAAATCTAGACTACCCAAAAACATAGGCACAGCATCATAAGGATCTGTACAAGGTAAAGGGAAGCAAATATATCCTGGTTAAAAATACAATTCCAAAGATTTGGGTACTCTGGAAATCCTGAAAGTATTTTTCAATTGCTAGAAAAGGAATTAGGAAAGCAAAGGCTCAGAATGAACTTAAGACTAGCAACAAATATCAATAATAATAATAATAATAAAATGTTTATTTCAACATACAAAAAACAAGAAAAAAGTCAAAGAAACAATCACTCCACTAACGGGAGAAAATGACAAGAAAGTGATGGAAGGCAGGAAAAAGCAGAGCTGCTTAATTTTTATTTTATTTTTTTGCATCTGTCTTCATTCAAAAAGAAAAAATACCCCAACCTACCAAAAACAGATCCATAAAAGACAGACTAAGAATTCAAATTAAAATGGTAAGAGAACACCTGTCTACTCTAGGCAAGTTCAAACCACCTGGGTCTAATGGATTATATCCCAGAGTTCTGAAGGAGCTGGCAAAAGTTATCTCGGAACCATTGAACCATATCCTTCAAATAGCCTGGAGTAACTGGGGAACTCTACCAGAGGACTGGAAAAATCCTGATGTGGTTCCTATCTTCAAAAAAGGGAAAAAAATAGATCTGGAAACTACAGACCAATCAGCCTGACATCAATATCTGGGAAGATCCTGGAAAAGATAATCAAGCAACAGATCTGCAAACACCTAGTAGTAAGCAGTTATAACCAGAAGCCAACATGAATTTGTCAGAAACAGATCTTGCTAAACAAATCTTACTTCATTCTTTCACAAAATGACTAAATTAGTAGACCAGTGGAACCCTGTGGACAAAGTATACTTGGATTTCAGTAAGCAATTTGATAAAGTAGACAATCTACTTCTTGGTAAACTAGAAAAATATGGGATAGACAGCATCACCACAATTTGTAACTGGCTGACAAACCACACACAGCATGTTGTCCTTAATGGAACTACATCTTCATGGAGCGAAGTAAGCAGTGTGGTACTAAGGTTCTGTCTCAAGCCCAGTACACTTCAATATCTTCATAAGCGATTTAAATGAGGGAATACAAGGGGAACTCATCAAATTTGCAGAAGACATCAAGTTATCAGGAATAGCCAATAACCCAGAAGATAAACTCAAGATCCAAAAGCATCGCAACAGACTTGAACAATGGGCCCTATCTAATAAAATGAAGTTCAAAGGAGAAAAAGTAAGCTATTACACCTGCGGGGAAAAACCCAAATGTACAAATAGAGATTAGGCGAAACTTGGCTCAATAGCAGTAATTACAAGAGGGATCTTGGAGTCCTAGTAGACAATCCCCTAAATATGACCAGTAATGTGCAGCAGCTGCCAAAAAAGTATTTCTTGCTCTTCTCTGCCTTATTTCTAGAGTCTCAACATCTTTTTTATATTGTGGTGATCAAAACTGAATGCAGTATTTCAAAGGTCGTCTTACCAAGGCCTTATAAAATGGTGCTAAGACTTCATTGATTCTGTCCCTCTGTTAATGTAATCCAGGATAATGCAATCCTACGCTGCATTAACAGAGGACAGAATCAATGAAGTCTTAGTACCACTATATAAGGCCTTGGCAAGACTATACTTTAAATACTGCATCTAATTTTGGTCACCGCAATATAAAAAAGAGACTCTAGAAAGAATGCAGAGAAGAGCAACTAAGATGATTAAAGGCCTGGAGACAAAAACATATTAAGAACGGTTGCAAGAATTGGGTATGGCCAATCTAAAGAAAAGAAGGACTAAGGGTGACATGATAGCAAGGTTCCAATTTCTGAGGGAGTGCCACAAAGAAGATGGGGTCAACCTATTCTTCAAAGCACCTGAAGAAAGGACAAGAAGCAATAGTTGAAAACTAATGAAGAAGAGAAGCAACCTAGAACTAAGAAAAAAAATTCCTGACAGTGAGAAAAATAAACCAGTGGAACGGCTTGCCTTCAGAAGTTGTGGATGCTCTCATTCTGGAGGCTTTTAAAAAGAGATTGAATAACCATTTGTCTGAAAAGGTATAGGGTCTCCTGCTTGAGCAGCGGGTTGGGCTAGAAGACATCCAAGCTCCTTTCTGTTAATCTGTTAATTACATCACTGAACAAAATAGAAGTGCATAAGACCACATGACTGATGATTACACATGCTACTAAAAGATCTAGGACAACTTATAGCACCATACTCATTTTCCAACCTAGTCTATTAAGACAGATCACCCACCTAGAAAACTACAGAAGTTTCATTTCCAAAATTAGGCCAGACACTTAATTGAAACAGATGTAAATGACTATAATTTCAAAGTATTTTGTACATTTCTATCTAAAAATACCACGTAACTATTACAGTATGCATCGTCTCATAAATATTCTTAAACTAATAAACTCAACAACAAAAGATTTATTTTCTATAGAGTTCTATTATATTTCTATTAGTGAATAAAATTAAATAGGCATTCTAGAATACACTTGAATGTGTTCTCAGTTACATGAAGTTAACTGAACATTTTCTTGATCATTTTAAACAAAGAAGAAAATAAATCTGTTTTACTTAAACTTTTTAATGTGGCTTTTCAAAACTGAGTTTTGCAGGGCGGTTGCATTAAAATTGCAATGTAAAAACTGTAACTAAACTAAATTAAAATATACAATAAAAATTAAAACAGCCATTCAATTAATGAAAATATTTCCATGCAACATGTAAATTTTAAATTAACATGAATATATTAAAAGGTTGAAAGCAGGGGTGAAATCCAGCAGGTTCTGACAGGTTCTGGAGAACCAGTAACAAAAATTTTGAGTAGTCAGGAGAACCAGCAAATGCCATCTTTGGCTGGCCCCAGAGTGGGGTGGGAATGGAGATTTTGCAGTATCCTTCCCCTGCCATGCCCACCAAGCCACGCCCACAGAACCAGTAGTAAAAAAATTGAATTTCCCCACGGGTTTAAAGCATTAATACATATTTGCATAGTGCCAAAAGGTTAATAAAATTAGCACCAGAATCATGCAGCTGCTATGGAAAAGGCTTCAGCCTAATGACTCTTTATTGCATCTCAGCAATAAGGTCTCTTGTGAAGGCCAGCTCAGACTCAGAAGAATCTGAAGTGAGGAAGCTGCTAAAGATGCTCAAGACAAATATCAGACTTAAAGGAAGCTTAGCAACTAGGCATCTAAGGCTGGCATGACTGAGGAACATTCAAGCCAGCTGGAACCAGATGAAGGCTGGATCCCAGATCTCCTTCCCCTCCCACCAGAGCATGCTGAACTGTGTGCAGAGGAGAACAGATCAGTGTCACTCCTTCCACGGCAAGGGCATTTCTGCCCTGGATGCCTAGCACAGGATTAATTTAAGAGCCAGCATTGTCCGGTAATTTTGTTGGGGGCAACTGCTCTGCTTGCTGGAATACTATGCATTTGCATCCTGAGTCTTGGAACCAGGCTCTGCAGACACATTTGGATTTTTGGATTTCTGGATTGTAATCTATTTCTGCTCCCCATTTTGCACTCTGGCTATTCCAAGCCCATTGTAGGCAAATAGCCTGGGAATTTTGAGGCTTTGCTGCTTTTGTACATTCAACTTTAGTATGGCACCAATTACAGAGAAGATGAGAGAAAGCAGACTCCACTGGTATGGACATGTCCTGAGAGCAACACCTTCTAATGTTGCCAAGACTGCCTAGCAACTAGAAGTCAATGGCTGGCGACCTCACAGGCACCGAAAACAGAGATGGCAAGACACCATCAACAAAGATATGCAAGCCATGGGCCTGCGCCCTGGAGATGCAGCGGCCTGTGCAAAGTGGCGTTCAATGATCTGAAAAGTGGACCATGCACTTGCAGAAATATGCTAGGAAGATTTTCACAAAAGTTCTGCCTACCATTGCTTATATTTACTAAGTTCTAAGTAAAGCTTTTACTTCTCGTGTGTGTGTGTGTGTGTGTGTGTGTGTGTGTGTGTGTGTGTGTGTGTGTGTGTTTTCATGGGGATGTGTGCATATATCTGGCCAGGGACAGACATTTCTGAAAACCACCTCCAGGCACACAGTTACAAACATCCAGGAAGAGACCATTGGAGTTGGATAGCTTATAACTTCTAACAAATAAATAAAAATCCTTCCGATAACATGGCCTCATACCCTAAAGGGCTTTCTAGATTAATATTAGCACTTGAATGTGGATTGCAATGAACTGAGAGCCAAAGAAGAATACGGAAAGTTGACTTAATATTTTCACAATACCCAGTTCTAATCAGTATTCCTGCTGCTGTATTTTGGATTACTTGAAGTTTTCACATCCTCCTCAAGGGCAGTTCCATATAGAACATATTGCAATAATCTAAACCATAATTTACTAGAGCGCAGATTCCTGAATCAAGGCTAAGTAGGGCAGAGCTGAACATTTTTAAAACGCTTACCTGTTTTCTCTTCTACTGTTTTTACAGCAATAACATTTTTCTCCATGGAACTGGGATACTAGAGAAAAATACAAAGTGTAGGTATCAGAAATTATTATACAGTAGAAGAAAATGTCTCCAAATTATTTACCTATAAACTTTTAATTTAACAATTAATCAGTGGTGTGGCTTGCCCTCGAATGTTGTAGGTGCCCTAACACTGGAGGCTTTCGGAAGAGATTGGACAACCATTTGTCTGAAGTAGTATAGTGTCTCCTGCTTGAGCAGGGGGCTGGACTAGAAGACGTTCAAGGTCCCTTCCGACTCTGTTATTCTGTTAAACATTTGTTCTTTATTTCTCAACATGGAAAAGGGGTGTTAAATTATGCCAATAAATTTGCTGTGACTGTTGATTAATTAAGAAATATATTTGGAAGCCAGAATAAAGAAAAATACCAAAATGTTCTGACTCAGTTACAGTGGAGAGAAATGTACCATTGGGAGACTTGAAAGAACAGATTGGGGATAGATTGTCATGGAGAAAATTTATCTATGTCAGGGATGTCAAACTTGTGCCGTTACGGCGTCATCACGTGACATATCATGACTTTTTTCCCCTTTGCTAAACCGGAGGTGGGCATGGCCAGTGCATGACGCATCCAGCCCGTGGGCCGCGAGTTTGACATCCCTCATCTATATAGTCGCTAGGAATTGAAAAGGATTTGATGGCACATATCTATCAATCAATTTGTGTGCATGGCCAATGCATGACGCATCCAGCCCACAAGCCACGAGTTTCACACCCCTGATCTATATGGTCACTAGGAATTAAAAAGTATTTGATGGTACATATCAATCAATCTGTTCTGAATTTCAACTGTTTCAAATTTGAATCATGCTGCAATATTATTATTAGTGAATTTTAGTAATTTGCTGTAGGGCAGTGCAATCCAATATTCATCTACAGTACAGGAATTATTCAACTTACAATAAAAATTGAGTCCAAAATTTCTGTTGCTAAATGAGACATTTGTTAAATATATTTTGCCCCATTCTACGATCTTTCTTGCCAGTTGTTAAGTGAATCACTGCAGTGTTAAGTTAATGACACAGTTGTTAAGCGAATCTGGCTTCCACGTTGACTTTGCTGGTCAGAAGGTTGCAAAAAGGGAGAGTGGGAATGCAATCTGACTGGCAGTAAAGAAATCTTTGAAAAACTGTTGTTGTAACAACATATTCTCCATATCTCACATATGGCCATGAGTTCAAAATGGCTTCATACCTTCAACTTCGCTGAAATGATAATTTAGAGTTAGAAATGTGCTTTCCCATAAACAGATTAACACTTGGGAAAGGATGTTAAATATTTGATTATGGACAACTTGAACCTACAGAGCAGAGCTGGTGAAAATGAGCAAAGAAGTGATTATTTAATTATGAGTAAAAGTGTTAAAATATAAGTCAAAAATATTAATTGATGTCAGTTTTGTTCTGGCTTTGTATGAAAGTATGAATCCATAGGTTGCCAAAAGCTCATTACAGTGAATAGTGCTAATGAAAATATGAGCTTGGGAGAAAATCATACAACATCCTGAATGAAAACAATCCAGAGGAAAAATATTTTTGGAGGACGTGAATGGATTGATGGAAATAAGATGAGAATATAGTCAAAGTGATTGTGCCATTCAGAGAACTAAGAATAAAATAGAACGATGATTGGTGAGTTTCACAGAAAAAAATCTATTTTGTATACATTTATTTAAATACATGTACTGTCATATATACAAATGGTAAAGAATTGAATATAAGTCTTAAAAAAATCAGATTCATTCATGAGAAAATTGTTCATTGAAAAGAATTAGTGAAGGATATAAAATGAAGCAAGATCCTGATTGTGGGACAGATCATTATTCTGTAATGTTAAGAATGGAAAATGAGGAAGTGAAAGAAAAAAGAATGAAAATAAATGAAACTGCCAACAGGGAAAGTATGAGTTCTTTATGAAAAAGTGTTATAAGATTTATTAGAATGAACAGAAAGTATATCTAAGAAAAAGGATGTGGAAAACTGGAACACAATAAAAAAAAATATATGTTACAGAGTGCCATTCACATTTTCAGACTAAACTAAGTGTGAAAAAGTGCGGCTGCTGGACTGATGAAGTGAAATTGTGGTTTGTGAAGGAGGAAAAAACCCACATATAAGATTGCTGCAAAATAAGGATGAGAGAAAGGTACTGTGTACTGCAAGGTGCACAGAAAGAAACAATAGTTACTAAGTATGTTGTCAAAAAGAGCTAAAATTAAAAGAGAGAAAATGCAAACAATTCATTATTTTGATGAAATAAAAATTGTTTTGGAAGTGAGCAAAGGCGACTAGAGTCCTGCAGAGTGGTTGGAAATAAAAAAACAGAAGTAATGAAATGATTTATGTTGAAACTTGTGAGAATGCTGGAAAAAGCCTTTTAAAGATTAGTATGAGGATGATAGCTATGTAATGTTGCAAAGAGCAGAAGTAAAATAATTGCTGTAAAATTAATGTCCAAGAGGAAAAATGATGAAAAGGGTGTCATAAATGCTATGACAATGTTAAAAATAGTAATTCTGTGGCTATAGGTAGTATAACTGTGTCTGAAATAGTGTCACTGCTGTTAGTCTTTATTATCTACTGATAATAAAGTAGATATTCTTTATAGGATAATTATTAAATTTATAAAGTGATAACAAATACTTCCTAGATTTTTTTTAAAAGTTACACAATAGAAGTGCTTGCGGGAAGGGGGGTGTATCAGATCCGGATGAGGAGGAAAAATCTCAAACATGATCCCTGAAGACAAAGTGGCTTTGGGTTTATAAGCCAAATAATTTTAGCAAAGCACTACCTTTGGCCAAAGGTGGGTTGCTAATTTTTTTTACTACTAGTTCAGCCTGTGTGCTTGTATGCACAGAAGCGTCTGGGCGGAGCCTCCAACCACAGCTACTGGTTCGCCCGATCCGGGCCGAACCGACAGCAACCCTTCTGCCTTTAGCTCTTAAGAAGGCTGTCATTCCCCACTCAGATTTGTTTTACCGTTTCAAGGGCCTCCTGAGCTCCTGCTGGAGGAATCTAGCTCCTGTGACTAAGAAGACTTCTGCAATTACATCCTGTGTATCACTTGCAACCATTCCTGCTCAGTCGCTTTATGTCCTAATTACCTCCCATTTGAATAATCATCAATGCATTCTACACAGGAACTCCTTTTGGAAAGCATTCAGACGTTGTCATAAAAACAGGTGGCCTGGACAGCAACAAGTTTCTGGATACCCTCAAGTGACCCTACTGCATCAAGAATTAAACACCACTTGGCTTCCAGGGACAATGCAAGGTGCTGGATTTCTGGACCAATGTAAGGGCTGTCTTCTCCCACATTCATCTGCCCATCCAAGCAGATTAAACAGGATCAACTCCCTCTAATTAAATATTTGGCAGGATTTTTGAAATTGTCTTTTTTTTTATTGTTGCCTTCATCTTGAGAAAAGCACTCCTTATGGGGATGCAGTCTACCTTTTTTCCCTATATTTTAGTTTGTGACTTTATTTTTGTATTTGTAAGCCGCCCGGAGTCCTACGGGATTGGGCGGCATATAAAATTTATTAAATTCAAATTCCTCCTTGGTTGCTCGAGGGGAATGAAGATCTGGCTTTCACATTTGGTCTAAAGGGAAGGCAAGCTCTGAATGTTGGGATGCAGAAACAGACACATTACGCCTTCTTTTGATACTGTTGAGATTATTTTTTGTAAGTTTATTTCTATTGAGGACTCTTTTCCTGTGTTTTTGACTATTAGTTGCTCAGAGCTTTGAAAAGAGAAAAAGAGAGAAAGAGAAACAGAGAGAAGGAAAGAGAAAGAGCGTAAGAGAGAGAAGGGGAAAATATTTCAGCATCACTTTTAAATAGGTTTTTTGGTTGACATTTTAGAAGCTTGCTTCCTGATCTCTACTATCTTTGCACAAAGTAGGGATATTCTTTAAGAGAATATTCCAAAAATAGGCTATGATCAAATCCTTGCAGCTACCCAGTTGAAGTTTTTCAGGATGATTGTCCTCCAAAGAGTATACCATCCTTGGTATTTTTATCATTCTACCAAAAAAAATACTTTAAATAGTTGCACACAGTGATACTTTTCCCTATTATAGCTCATTGTTCATTTTTTCCCTAAATTTAATGTCCAATCAGTTCAAAAGTATGTAGTAGAACGCATTCAAGTAAATATACAGTGGAAAAAACAAGGAACCAACCAAAATGGAACAATGAATGGTAAAACTACACTTAAGGCTGTGGCAAAAAATGGAGTATACCATAATCACAAAGTTCAGATATATGTCTATGTATTAGTAATCATAAATGCTATAAAAAGTAAACTTTCAGAATAAAATAGTAATTATAAAATACATTTCTAATTGTATTGCAGTAAAGTTTCAACTGAAGAAGAGGGTGTTAAGCATGCCTTTAAGGCAATTAAACCAGACATTTCTATTCTGCTTATTTCTTTCAAATAACAGATTACAGTGTAATTACATAATCAATGAAACTTACAATCTATAAGATCCATTCATGCGAAACAAGAAAGTCATTTGCATAAATCTTCCACTAAACAGCAGATTCCATTACCGACACATATTAAAACATAAGTAACTTAAATTTTGTATGCTACTGCAGAATGATGAATTAAGTAAGGTATTTTAACTATGGTAGTAGTTGCAATATATTGAAACGTTGACATAAACCTAATCTATGTCATGAAAAACCCAACTGCTTTCTATTACAGTTTATTACCTCAATAATAGGTAAGAAAATGAGCTCAATTACATACAAGAAAAGTACCGAAGAAATTTCTTCCAAAAATCAGGCAAACTTTTGCTTTGCCTTAAACATCATTAATGTCTCTCTCTTCTAAGATCTATGTCTTCATGCTGAGATAAACTGAATAGGAAAACTGAACAAGAATGCATATTGACGGTCAAAAGGAAAAATTCTCTATAAATTAAGTTTAGAGGGTACTTTCATATTCCCAGCTTGACTCTCAGTGAAAAAAAGCTTCAAACGGTAAACAGAATCACAAGACAGATTTCCTCAAAAACTTCAATGGACCAAAAAGTGAGATGCAACCTCTATAAAATGTCCTAGGAATCTGTAAAAAAAAAAATCTTGGCAGGAATTTATATGGCATTTATTAAACTTCTCTGAACACAGAGAAATTAAAATAATTAATATAAGTATGGCTTTTTCTCAGAACATGCTTAAACCAGTCCCAAATTGAGAGAAAGGAAAGCAACCCAGACTAGAAATAAGTGATTCTCTTTGCTGGTCCATAAAATCATACTTCATACACATTCTAATTTTCTCATATCTGAAGATATCTCATATCTTCTCTAAAGTATTCTCAGCTTGGAGAACCAAAGTTG
This sequence comes from Thamnophis sirtalis, assembly GCF_051295495.1. Lineage (NCBI taxonomy): Eukaryota > Metazoa > Chordata > Lepidosauria > Squamata > Natricidae > Thamnophis > Thamnophis sirtalis. Next base: position 99,272,272 of record NW_028261383.1, read on the forward strand.
TGGGCACGAGTAGGATTTTCTTGCATATACTGTACACATGGTGATTTTTATTTGGATTTTTTTTTAATTTAAACTGCAACTTACCCTATTAAAGCTACCTTGATTTCCACTGTTAACATCTTCCAAGATTTTCTGGAAAACCTACATGACTGCTATGTGCTCCTTAAACAGCAGTGAAAAGGGGGAGATAATTGTTTTTTTGGCTCATGCCTTGCAGTTTCCATTGCCTCACAGCTGCTCCAGGCAGTCGGAGGTGTCTTTGAGATGGTGGAGTTGCAAATGGTAGCACATTATTGAATCAAAAGCTGTTATGACACAAAGGGAGGCCTTTCACTTGTGGAAGTATCCTTTGATATCCACAGAAGACTTCTTGCTGTAAAAAAGCATCTAAGTCACTTGACTATCTTTAAGGGGTCTCATCCTATCTGCCAGTCATCTAAACCTGTCTCAACTATTTTGAATGAGATGTAAACATTTGAAATCTGGGTTAGTTGTAGATTTCTGTAAAATGCAACACCACATTTATAGAGGAAAAACAAAATGAAAACAAGAAAGACCTTACATCTCCATTCGTCAAGTGTCACATAAAATTAATCGCTTGACAATGTCGTAACTAAATTTATATATATAAACATATAAATTTATATATACACATACATACGTACATACATACATACATACATTTATTATATATAAATATATAATAGGGGTTTAAAGGGGAAAGGAAAACAGAACAGACATGTAGCATGATGGATTATTTCACTTTTGAAGAGATATTTGTTTTGAATAGATGAAAATGTAGATTAGCAGCCCTAATGGAAACCTTTATCAGTGCACAAGGTTAATATTTTCTACAAACAGAAACTTATTTAAGTAGATCAGTGCCTTTGAAACAATTTAATGCCATCTTGTGGTCAATTGTGTAAATGAATTCAATAAATAAGAACCAAATCAGATTGTTTTTGTGTATATATGGAGATAGTGGGAATATTTGGCAGATCTGGGACATACAAATATCACAAACAAATAAAGCAGAGAAGAATATCATATTATTTCCTGGCTTATCTCAAGACTACTTAGATCTTCAGAAAGATATTTTACGTGAAGGGAAGCACTCCTTCAAAATAAGCTGTTGCGTGCCACAGTATTCATTATAAACAACCATCAGTCACAATGTTTCACTTCAGTTGGCAAAAGTGACTTTTGTCAAAAGCAAGTAATCAGGCTGACTGGCCAAATTCAATGCTTTGTGCAGGTAGAATATGCTATAATTAGATAGAGTGGATAAGTTAAAGTAAGATTAGATTAGACTGAATTGGATTGGATTCAGATATAGAGGTAAAGATAAATATACGTAGATAAAATAGATATAGACAGAAAGACTCTTGGACTTACCACCATTCTAATGACTGTTCAAAGTTATGATAGCCCTGAAAGTTACTTATGACCATTCCTCACACTTACAAATATCACAGCATCCCAGAAATAATTGGCAACAATCATGTATTTATAAGAATTACAGCATCCTGGAGCCACGATTGCCATTTACCACTTTCCTAAGGAGCGTCCAATAAGCAAAGCCAACTATTGTTTCCTTAAAGACAGCACAATCTTTATGCCAATAATGTGTGTGTATGTATGTATGAGTGTGTATGTATGTATGTGTGTGTGTGTGTGTGTATATATATATATATATATATATATATATATATATATATATATATATATATATATATATATACATATATACACACACACACACACACACACACACACACACACACACATATATATACATACATATATATATACATACATATATACATACATACATAAAATAAAATAAAAATAAATAATTGGCCATAATTCATTTAATGACCACAACCTTTAATGACAGAAGTTCTGATCTCAATTGTGGTTGTAAGTCAAGAACTGACTGTCAGATGGTATATATAACTAAGTCTCATGAATATCTCATAAATATATAAATATCTTGGAATTCTGACATATGAGTTAAGATTACAATAAACTCATTTTGCTATCTATTGAAAGACAGAATATTGAGATTCAGGGTATATTACTATTGATTTATATTGCTATCCACTGACTTATACAGCTACCTTTTTTATACTATTTCTGAAACTGCATTTATCTTTCACATCTATGATCAAATAAAAAATAAAATAAAATAAGTGTCATCATTATGCCAGCAGGAACTTACTTTGTAAATGTGGTTTCTACTAAGGGTAAGTAAAATATAATTTTAGACATACTGTGCATACTTAAATGTTGGTAATGGGGACACTATGTAAGATCTGCCAAAACAATGTGAAAGTAAAGCCTTCTTCTAGCCATGTTCCTGGGAACTTCACTGACAAGTAACATCATGGAAGCTGTTTGCCACTCCCTTCTTTGAGGATAGATGTCAGCCTTCCAGTCTATCTGTACTCCTACATAATCTTCCATTCAAGTCCTAACCAGGAGCAATCCTGTATAGTTATTCAGCCCAGCAATATCAATGAGGTGTGGGTAAGTAATCCTTGGATTATTATGGCAATTGGGACCAGAACTGTCATTGCTAAGAGATGTGGTCATTAACATGATGTCATGTGACTATGTCACTTAGTGATGACAGTCCCTATTGTCATCATTAAACAAGGACCATGCAGGTCATTAAGCAAGGAAGTCATACGATTGTGACTTCCCGCTAGCTCCTCCACTGACTTTGCTTAAGGGAAGCTGGCAGGGAACCTTAGAACCCATGATCATGTGACTGCAGCTCACTGGAATGTGATAATCGCAAGCCAGTACTAAGCAACTAGATCACAATCATGTGTCTCTGGAGATGCTGCAATGACCTGAACTTTGAGGGCCTATCATAAGTTCTCCTCTTGTTCAGCACTGTCACAAGTTTGAACGATTACTGTAAAAGTAGTCGTGAACCAGGAGTTACCTGTATTAACGTTGTTACATATGTTACCTGAGGCACGTATGTTACCCAAGACAAATTTTAGCAAAACAAAAATTAAAATGCATCAAGGAATATTTAATATGAGTATCTGTAAAGAGAATTCTATTACTCATGCCCACAATGGAGTTTGATGATGAGCTGACACAAGAACTGACAGCGAGTGGGAGGGCAGCTCTGTTGGCCTTGGAGAAAACTGGGGAAGGAAAAAGTCAGGCTTTTCGGAATTAGTAAGGCCTGCGGGCAGGAACAGAGGCAGGATATACGGGAGAGACAGAGCTCAGATGAGGAGCAAGAATCACCCCCTCCTGATGCAAGGGCTCGGAAAGTGCAGAGAAGGCATGATCACCGCAGACTGAGCACACTACTTGCGAGGAGTGCCCCACCCATCTTTACCAGGCACACCTGGGGAATGAAACTTAAGGAGTTGTGGGAAGGGGCATTTGTCGGGAACAAACACTGAGTTCCTGAAGTGTTGCTTGCCGACATTTGAACTTGCCAGGGTCCTTGCATTCCTTTTAGCGCTCTGGATTAATTACCTGGATCTTTTGCTCCCTGAATTCTTTGATTTGCTTTTGTTTTGCCAAATACATTTGGGATTTATTGCTGTGCAGCCTTGGTGCAGATAGCGCAGGGCTGGACTAACTGCAGCCAGAGCTGTTTGAGGTTTGTGTAGGGGTTTGTTATCACTCTGCTCAGGGACTTGCCAGAAACGTGGGAGCGTTTGGGGAGATTTGGAGCAATAAAGGGGCGGTTTGAACTGCCAGCTGTTTGTGCCGTTCCCTGGCTCATCACATCTACACCGGAGACAAATTCCTTGTGTGTCTAACCACACTCGGCCAAATAAAATAAGAGATAGTTCTTGTCTTACAACCTTTTATTTAGTGACTGTTGTAAGTTACAACGACACTGAAACACTTTCAGGCTTATGACCTTTGCAGCATCAAATGATCAAATTTTAGACACTCAGCAACTGGCTCATATTTATGATGGTTGCAGTGTCCCGGGGTCATGTAGTCACCTTTTGTGACCTTCTGACAAGGAAAGTCAATGGGGAACAACTGTGTTACTAACTTACCAATGCAGTGGTTCACTTATCAACTATGGCAAGAAATAACATAAAGTGGAGCAAAACTCACTTAACTGTTTTACTTAGCAACAGAAATTTTGGGCTCAATTGTGGTCATAAGTTGAGGACTGCCTCTATTCTTTTCCATTCCATAAAAACGGGGTATCAAACTCAAGGCCCATGAGCGTGGGGTACTTAGATCTGGCCCACGAGGCTGCCCTGGAAACAGCAAAGGATCAGCCCATGGTGCCTCTGCCAGCGGAAACGGAGCTTGTGGGGGCCGCTTCATTGGCAGAGGGCTGCAGGAGGCCATCGCAGCTGAAAACAGAGTTCACAAGGAGCACACATGGTCCCCAAGCTCCCTTTTCCCTGGCAGAGGGCTGCAGGCTGTTGCAGCCGAAAATGGTGATGTTGAGCTGGCCACACCAACCCTGACCACGCCCCCCCTCCTCGAGGTAAAACACAACCCTGATGCAGCCTCAATGAAATCAAGTTTGACACCCCTGCCAGAGTATTCAGAATTGATGAATTTCACATACAATTACTGATGTATAAAAAAAACAATACTGAAATCAGCTAAAGAGAAAGAGAGAGGTTACATCATCATTTTAGATGCATGCTTGTCTTTCTTTGTTACCTTTTTCTCAAACAATTATATTTAAGGGTGAATCCTTAAAAACTACATAGTAAAGATAATAGACTCTAAATAAAAGCTTTTCGCCTAAAAGCAAGAATTTCTTATCCTTAGTTGAAAGAATCAGTAACTAAAGATGAGAGAATCTGAATTTCTTTTCTTATTTAAGCTTTAGCATAAGAATAATTAAAACATAGATGAAATTATATAAATCTAGTCAATATAAAGACGTCTTATATATTATTTTTATACTTGTTGCTGCAGAATTTAGATCAGAAAACTCCTTTTACAATCTAATATCAGCCATCTTATAGTGTTTTCCCCCTGCACTGTATTTCTGATGCATAACAACACTTGGGAAGAACAACTGGAATTCACGGAAGATTGTATGGAAAACAAAATTGAAATAATCTCTGAGTTTGTGTCAATCACTTTCTTTCAACTCAACTAACAGAGTTGTTATAGGGAAAACAAGAGGAGGGAGAAATATAGGTATGTTTGCCATCTTGACTTCTATATGAAGAGGCAAGATAAAAATTTAGAAAAATTCACAACAAATAATTGTTGAATATTTTGCACTGGTTAGAGTTCATGCTGTTACATTCTAGGTAGTAAATTATAAAAAGAATAAAATATGTCGAGAGAAGGACAAGAATAAGGTCCACAGGTCTGGAAACAAATTCCTATGAAATCAAGGAAACGTGGTATCCTTGGCTTTAAGGGGGAAAAGACTATGAGAAGATAGGAAAAATCTCTTCAGATACCTGAAAGGTTGTCACACACAGGGCCAAGATATGTTGTCCCAAAATACTTAAAACAGCATAATAGTTTCCAGTTATCAAAAGGCTAATTTCAACAGAACATGAAAGCAAAGGCAGCTTTTTTGTAGTAACGAGTAGCTGAAAAGTAGAACCAATTACCCAGAGAAGTGATTGGAGGCAGTTCAGACACAGGCTGGACAATTATCAGTCTGAGATGTTTCAATCTCCATTAGATCAAGCAGAGTAGGCATGATGCAGGTATCATCAGCTAAGGATCTACAGTTGGTGGCTTCCAGGAGAAATGCATTATTTGCCCTAAAGTGCACTTTATGGAATGTTCTTCCCCCAGAAATCAGATCAGCTCCATTTCCTTTTGATACAGGTAGTCATCAACTTACAATTGATTGCAGGTAGGATTGGATTTTTGGTCATAAGTCACTATAGTTGTAATTTGAGGCACCCACATTTCTGGACCCAATTTTATGATATTCTTTGTAATAGTCATTAAGCAATTCACCATGGTGGTTAAGCAAATCCGGAGTCATTAAGCAAACGTAGGTAAGTGCAAATACATTCTTCCAAATGGATACTTTTTGCCAGAAACCAGAAAAAAATGCCAGAATCCACAAATCATTATCATGTGGCTACAGGATGCTGCAACCAGTCAAAGGGAGGCCAGTTACCAAATGCCCCAAATACAGAAATATGACCACTGGGGGAGTGGCATGACATTTTATGGTGGTCAGAAGCGCTTTACAAGAAATAAAACACTTGTTTTGGGCCCATGGTAATTTCAAAAGGTCATAAGCCAAGGACTACCTGTACTCCAAAAAAGGCCTCAACATCTGGCTATGTTATCAGATGTTCCCAGGCAAAAGGAGACTTGTTTAGATGGCTCTATTAATGAGGTGGCCATTTTTAATCCTCCCTTTGCTTATGATTTGGTTTTCATATGGATTTTTATGTTTTATACCTGCTGTTTTTAATATAATTGTTGTGGACCACCCAGAGTTGTTTTTGGTGAGATGGGCAGCTATATAAATTTGATTAATAAATGAATAAAGAGCTGGATTACCCTATTAAGCAAATTTGGAATCAGTGACCTAAATGGTTGCTTCTAATTCTATAACAGACCTGAGGCACAGCCCATCAGCACTGTTAAATTTTCTGAAGCAAGTTAATCCTAACTTCAATCTAGGGGAAAAGATTGTACATCTGCTCAAAACATATTTTTATGTTTCCAGAGTGTGGTCACAACTAACACAATATATGAACTTGACGCACCATCAGATTTTGTGAAGAGACATGTTTAGTTTGAAAATAGGCAATGTTACAATTGGATCACCGAGCAAATCTCATTTGAACAGGAAAAAGGGAGGAAGCTTATTTTCTAAAGCAACACCCTTTACAAACATTAGAATTTCCAGGTAGGTACAAAACAGTATGTCATTGGGTCATTGTTACAGAGACATTTCCTTAACAGATTTGTCAATGTCTTCGACAACAGCAGAGCTTTTAATATACTGGAAATTTTGTTAAAAATTCAGGGAAATATTCAGAGATATGTCTGCCTTGAAAACTGTCCATGTTGAACTATATATATATATAGCCCAGTCAAATATCAAGAGCTGACTACAGGAAATGTTTTATGACTGTTTTGTGTGTGCTATGATAATTTTTTGTCATAAAGTGTTTCTAAAAATTTGCCACATTTCAATTCCATGGGAGTCATGGGACCTGAATTTTTAATTCTGTAAGTTAGCCATTTGAGGTACCTTGGTTTAAAAATTTGCCTCTTATGCCCAATTTTTTATAGACATAGAGCTTTACTAGTATACTAGACAACCTGGGCATCGTTTCAGAGCTATCTGCTTACTAGATTCCTCAATGCCTTCAACAATGGCAGAGCTTCTAAAGTACTGGGAAAGTTCTTAAAAATTCAGGGAGGTACTCAGAAATGTATCTGCCTTGAACAGAGTCCATGTTGAACTGTATAATATAAATCAAACATCAGCAGCTGACCACAAGAAATGCTTTATGGCATTCTGTATTAGCAGTATATAAGTAGATATGCTTTCATACACTTAAAGCTACTATTCCTTAAGAGGGTGGTCCTTTTTAGTGGTAAAATCATTTACTGATGTCAGAATCAAAAAATACCAATAAGTTCAAGAGATTTATTATCAATGATTGATGACATCATAATTGAATGTTTACAAGGAAAGCATGGAAAGGGGGAGAGAGACAAAGAAAAGATTTAGCTAGGACACTAAAATGAGATACTGGAGAGCAGATGATAGACGTTTCAAAAATGAAAAATATGACCAACAATGAACTGAACAATGCCTAACAGGAACATACAGAGGAATTGGTAAGACATACATGGCAAAATTACACAAAGTCACTGGATGTAATTCTATTGTGTGTGTTAGGCAGAGTTCCCCAACCTTTCCAGATTGGTGGCCCAGAGCGGGGGGAGAGGGGAAAGAGGGGAAAGAGGGGATGATTTTGTGGGAGGGGCAAGCACATGTGCGTGCGAGCATCTGCGACATTCCCAGAGAAGCATTCCCGTGTTGACACCTGAGTGGGGCTGTGCGCGCGAGTGGAGGCACAGACCAGCCAGCCATTCATGTGACCCAGTACTGGACTGTGGCCCATAGATTGGGGACCCCTATGTTAGGGTGTGAATTACAATAAGACTGTATTTTAAAATGAATGCAATTCAACATAAAGTATGCGATGAGATTACACTGTTAGAAACACTTGTGAATATCTATTCTCTTACAACAAAAATCCAATAGAAACTAAAAAGAGTTTACATGTATAAGGCTACCTGTGAAGGTAAATTAAATTACAGAGCTCTGTAAAATTGAAGGTGCCTGTTTGCTTAAAAATTGCCTATCCTTTTATTCAACTTGAATAGAATAGAAATAGTTTCGAACTAGATCATTTGATCTTAGTATGAGTAGAAATCAGTCAGGGAAGTAGTAATTATTTCTTTTACTCCAGTTTCATTTCTAAAAATTCACAGCTAGAGGGCAATAAAGTCAGCATATTATGCAATCTATAATTAAACAACTTGTGCACCCCTATTCATATAAAGACAAAAGGAAAGCAAGAATGTCCAATATCAAAAATTCACACATTAGGAAAAAATGTCCCTTTTAAAACTGTAATCAGAAGCACAATGAATGCAAAAAGGAAGTGCCGTTTTCTAAAGATGTTTTTCAGTTTAAAAATTGTTAGAGCTTACAGATATGTCTATATACAATATCTGTTTATGTTGAATCTATTGGAGTTCCAGGCACAATGTTTTCAAGTCTTCCAAACAAAATTATGTTCAGATGACTATGACTACAACTCTTCACCAAAATATGAACCTTGGTTATCCTCTCCTTAAGTGTTTTTTCATCAATATGAAAAATCCAAGGATTTACTTATTTGTTACATTTATGTATTGCCAATCTCATTATGCAGTGACTCTCAGCAGTTTATAAATGTAAAGATAAAGGAAAAACCACAGCACACTTACTTAGGGACTATGCACCACATAGTTTCAAATACTGCTGTACATTTTAATTTCTGCTCCAGGCATCAGTGCCTACCATGTGAGCCTCTCAACAAAGTAGCTGTTTTTCACGCATACAAATTGTTTATGCTCAGCAATCCTTAATGAATAGGGATAGCATTCTTCAAAAAAGAGAAAGAAATAATACCTGGATTCCATGTAGAGAAGAATTTCTCTATCTGAATCTGATTTAATCTGATTCAAGAGTTTTTAAATCACCTGTGCTATTGTGTTTCTATCTTTGTTTTTATCTATCTTTCTAATGTTCCAATGTTCCAAGAGTGAAAACAAGTGAAAACATTACACATCAACTTTCTCTAAGCCATATCTAGCCACTGTAGCATGTGGACAAATCAGGAAATACTCCAATATAAACACAATATGCAGGATTAGCATTTGTCCTCTTTTGTGAGCTAACATTGTACAGACTTGTTACTTGCAGCTTATGTAATAACCAAAGCCACAAATGGATTTTAACATTCTCTAATTTTCCATCTCTGCAATCCAACCTGGAATATTGGGGCCAGTGTAGATTTTTGTATCTTGCAAGTTTTACTATTGTTAATCAGTGTTTTTGGACCTCTCCCTTAAAAAAGGATTTAGGAAAGTAAATCCCTGCAAACTATACCAGCAAAGTAGTATAATGCTAATCTTACCAGAGTTAAAAATAGGTATCATCTGGCTTCTGTCTTATTTCAAATGTTTGATTTTGACTTTAAAAATTAATGATTCCTAGTCCAAATGCATTTTGGAGGGATGGTTTTCTCTAAATTGCTTTACCTATGTTGGAGTCTATGACTGGATGAGAATACAGCAACAATGGAAACTATTCTACGCACCTCATTTTAATATGGTTGTAGCTAATAAAGAGTCTGACATGCATGAATTAGTTATACAGCATCTATACACCAGTTTTGATGGAAGCAGTTCGAATGCGATAAAATTAGCTTTGGGAATTATCCAAGGCAGGAAAAAAAATGTATAAAGAAGCACAGAGCAGCTTGGTAAGGCAAAACAGGCATAAAACAATGAGCACCCTTCCACCAGGAATCGCTAAGGGTGGGAAAAACACGCAAACTCACACAAAAGTTCGCGAGCACTTTCTCCCCTCACCCTCCTCCCCAAAAAAACCCTCTCAAAGGCAAAAGAGGAACGGGGTTGACCGCATTTTATGCGACAGCTGACAGGGAAGCAGAGAGCCGCGGCCGAAACAAGAAAAGCAGGGGATACGCTCGACGAAGATGTTTACAGCCATGGCTTCGACGCACTCAAAGGCAAGTACGCCAAGGAAAGCGGAGCTGCACACACACCAAGGGGCTTTGGAGCGGAACCGACTTAAAACGAGAAGGACGTTTGACCGAGCCGCCGCCATTTTTTTTTTGTCTCCCAGCTCCAACAGCTGAGCTGCATATACTTTTTTCAGGCGGGCGACTGCTCCGAGTGCAAAGCAAACAGCATTCCGCCCCCTCCCCTCAGCTTGCGTTTCGAGAGCGGAGGTGCTGCTGCAAGAGTTGGGCCTTTAAAGAGGGGGGGGGGTGAGGAGAGAAACGGGAGACTTGGTCGCGTGCTCGCGCCAAGCCGTACAGAACCGGGACTCTTGAGGGGGGGGGTGCGAGTGGAGTAGCGCGCGCTCACTCGCGATCCCCGCTTTACCTTGCGGAGATAACTGGCCACCACCTGCTCGAAAGGATATTTATAAACTCCCTGGGCCTCCACGGTCACCCCCATGTTGGGGCACGGACGGAGCCGCCGCGGCCCCTCCCTGCACACACGGGCGGCTTTTTTTTTTTTGGCAGACCAGCAGCAGCAGCAGCAGCAAGTCGCCTGTGTAGGCCCCTTCTCTCCGCCAGGCGCCAGCCCTCACCCGCCGCTGAACTACGTAAAACTTTTGTGACGGGCGGCGGCATCGCTTGCAGGACAACCCCGTCCTATAGGTCACAATGTAAACACAGGACCAAACCGCGGAGGGGGAGAGGAGGAGGAGGTCGCTGGCCCTTTTCCAAAAGCGGCGCCTTCTCTCGGACGTCCCGAACGATGCTCGGAATTTGCCGTCCGCGACCTCAAAAAAAGGAGGGGGGGCAGCGCGGATTATAATTCGGTGCTAAGGCCCGCTTTTTTGGTTAAACGTAGAAATGCCGCCTTTAAAGAAAAAGGATTGACGTATGCTCTAACTAGAAAAAACGCGCTCAGAATCCAATTAGGCTTTTCCCACGTGCCTTTCGCCACACCTCCTGCCTCCCCCTCCCACCCGCATGCGGGTCAAAGTTTGCCCGTCTACTCCAGAGCGCTCAAATAAGAGGCAATTCCCTCCGGGTTACCCCCTCGGTTACTAAGTGCTGTAAAAAGGAAACGGGTCTTGTAGATACAGCCCTGGCGGCGGCGGCGGCGGCGTGGTGGAGAATTTGCGCCAGGCAGCAAATTCCCTTTCCTACAGAGTCATGAATTCGGAGCAACTCGGGATCGACCCGCGTTCGCAGGCGGTTCGGAGCTTAAGGCGGCGCTCGAGCTAACGCCTGCCGGCAACTCCATAAAGAAACATTTCGTCGACTCGTCTGGGTCCTGCTGCTCCGTTCCCAAAGCGGGGATTTTTGTGGAGGTGCCGGCAGATGTTATGTGGGCGGCGACGGCACCGTCTCCGAATAATATTTTCTGTGTCGAATCCGAATGAAGTCATTTCAGATGATGGGCTCAACCTTACGGGGAGATTTATTTTTAGCTGCGAATAAGTATTTTGTGGTAGAAAATTACCGCGCTGTATTTTATTTTATTTTTAAAGAATGATCTTAGGCAAAAGGAGAGCCTGGCAGATCGGAGTTTCTGGTTTAAAAAAAAAACCCCTGTTGTCAAATTAGCTCAATAATTGATGTTAGACCATCTTCCACTTTCCCCTACAACCTGCCACTCCCTGGGTGGTTACTTGCTTCCAGTCAAAGTTCAGTTTGCCTGTACCAGCTGGAAAGCCCTTGTTTGAAATGAAATATATATGATATAAAAATGCTTATTTATAGATTATAAAACAAGTGGCACAGCATGCAGTCTTCTGGTAGTTGTGCTACTGAATATTGGAAGCAAACCACCAAGGAAAAAAAGTGCAATTTCTCTTTTCTGGTGGGAATTGTGCATAAACTGATCCAAATCCCATTAATACTAGTCTAACTCATTTTAGTACAGGCGCTGCCCTTCCTCCTCAACCCTTGACTACTCTAAAATAATAGAAAAAAGATCTACAAATCTTAATAGATCAGAAGCAACATCACATAAATCCATCACTGAAATACTTAATACTGCTATTCTGAAGTAAATATGATTGAGGGTGCAAAGTTTTACTGTCAGAAGTAGACAGAAAATTGACATCGCGGGAAGGGGGGAGGGTGCAGTGAAGAACAGTCGCTTACAATGAGAGATCCCAGCAGTAATATTAGGACAATTACCACAAGGATCCATAACCTCAGTACAACTGCCTAGAAGGCCCCTTTCCACATCTCTGCCCATCTTGTAAACGGGGAGTCATCATTTGATTGATTTGATTTGATTGTATTTCTATGCCGCCCTATTCCCAGAGGGACTCAGGGCGGCTCACAAACCAAGTAAGGGGGGGGGATACAAGCAGGAAAAAAAAAAAACAACGGACAAACAACACCACAATTTAAAAACAATCAACAGCCACACAATTCGAGCGGGGCCAGGAACTTATCAGCCCCAGGCCTGTCGGAACAGCCAGGTTTTAAGGGCTTTGCGGAAAGCCTGGAGGGTGGTGAGGGTCCGAATCTCCAGGTGGCCCTCCTCCGGGTGGTAGCCAATCGGCATTGGCCAGTGGATGGAATTCGGAGGAGGCCTAATCTGTGGGATCTAATCGGTCTGTTGGAGGTAATTGGCAGCAGGCGGTCTCTCAAGTACCCAGGTCCAATACCAAGTCAGCTATTGACTTGTAACTCGGGTGGGTTCCAGCCAGTGTTAACTGCGGGTTCGCTCATGTGTGCATGGATGCATGCTGCACATGCATGCATAGTTTAATAAAAATTGTTTTGCACATGCGCAGAACTCAAAAAAAGATGCCGTGTCCAGCCTGGGATGCTGCTGGTTCTGCAACCCAGCCCAGCATACCACTACCGTTTCAGTCGAACCAGGCCGAACCGGTAGGAACCCACCTCTGTTATAACTACAGTAGATTGTTATAGGTGAAGTGAGGTGGCACTTTCAGACATTAACCCATTTGACAGTTTATTCTGGGAAAATTAGAGCAATGAGTATGTAAACAGCTTTTTAGAAAAACAAGTATAGAGCTACAAGATTGTTCAGACTGCAAAAGTCTGAACAACCACTAGGTGGCACAAAAGTGTTATTTTCCCCTGTATGTTTGCTGCCACCTAGTGGTTTTCCATCCTACATATGGAAGTCCTAAACAAGGGGATTAGAAAGCTAGGCACTAAAAAGTCAACATAAGTGCTGTGTGTCTGTTGCTAACTCAGAGTGGCGTCTGTATTATGAGGCATTGAACTCAGCTGTGGAATTAATAAAGCTAGTAGAGAAAAAATAATTTTGCAGTGCCCCAAACCTTTCTGGCAGTTCTAGCAATCCATATCTAACTGCATGGATAAACATGTATTGACTTCAAAGCACCATAGCCATTACTAATCACTCCTCTTTTATTTATAATACTTTTGTAGTGGCCTTTTTATTTAGCAAAAGCTATCCCTTGGCAATTTGTAAGCTAAAGTCTTGTTGCTCAAAACTTAAAAAAAAACACTGTAATAGGAAATATTAATAACAGTGAAAATTAATTTAGTTAGAAAATTGGAGAACACAGTCAGTTACACACATTAAAAAAGAGTCAAAGAGAGAGAGTCACGCTTTCATCGCATGGCAAATCATTGCTCAGGGAACAAATCATCTCAAGAAAATCTTGTGTCACTTGTGCTCATCAACATCATTGATCTTATTGGAGGGCATGTAAGTAGAGCTGATTTTAGAGACTAGACAGCTATCAAAAGCTTCCATTAACAATGTTCAGAGATAAATATTGTTGCTTTTGTAGTCCAATTGCACACAAGGGGAAGATCTTAGCAGGCTCAGGGGAGTCATAAGATCTTCAGGGAAATTACAGAGAAAACAACGATTTAAGGAGGCAATTCCTCTCTCACCAGGAAACCAACCTGGTGAAGATTCATCATGTTCAGTGGCCTTAGAATGATGAATGTCTACTACATGTGTGGAGGAAGAAAACTCAGGAACTGACAGAATGGGAAAGATGTTCCCTTCCAAAGGGAGATACCAGGTTATTACCCTCAAAAGTTGCATACCGTATTCAAACTTGTACTGGGTTACAGGCAAGGGGGGGGGGGTCCTGCCAGTTCTAACCTCTTCTATAGAAGAGGTTCCACAAATCTACAGTTCCGTTTAGAACTGGTTCCAGGTCTCTCCCCCTGCCCGTCTGCACATCATCAAAATGAAGAGCGAGAGGAGGAATTTTGGGAGTTGAAGTCCACAAGTCTTAAAGATGTCAAGTTTGAACGCCCCTGGGATTTTTTTAAAGGGTTAGGGGTGCAAAGGTCTTGTAACTTGACAACTTTAAGACTTGCATGCTTCACATGCCAGAGTTCCTGAGCCAACATGACTGGAGAAGGAATTCTTGGAGTTGAAGTCCACAAGTCTTAAAGCTGTCAAGTTTGAACACCCCTGGGGGTTTTTTTCTAAAGGGTTAGGGGTGCAAGGGTCTTGTAACTTGACAGCTTTAAGACTTGCGTGCTTCAACTGCCAGAGTTTCCGAGCCACTCCCACAAAGCAGGCCACACCTACAGAAGAGTTTCTAAAAAATTTTGAAACCCACCACTTGTTACAGGCTACTTGAAGTCTTTGAGAATTTAGCTCAGTCTCCACTGAAGCAGTGTTATACTTGTTCTGCCTTCACTGTTCATTTCTAACACTTTGGTTAATAGAGGTTATGTATTTTCAGTGTAATTATAGCATTTGGGCTGACACTATATCTGATATAAAAAGGTAAAGGTTTCCCCCTTCCAGTTGTGACCAACTCCAAGGGGTGGTGCTTATCTCTATTTCTTAGCCAAGAGAGCCAACATTGTCCAAAGACATTTCTGTGGTCAGTATGACTATATGTCAAGGTGCCCAGAACACAGCTTACCACTAAAGTGGTGCCTATTTATCTACTCTTACTTGCATGCTTTCAAATTGCTAGATTGGAGGAACGAGTGTTCACCCCATCACACAATGCTTGGGTCTCGAACCCTGATCTGCTAGGTTTCCAGCTGACAAGCTTGTCATCTTTAACATTTGAGCCATCACCTATACACACACGTGGCACGACAAAACCGCGCTCGTCAAAATAGCAGTGATAAAATCGCGTCGCTAAAGCCGCCACGTCATCACCGCTGCAACAACAGCGCAGCAACAGAAAGGCGCTTTAAAACGGCGCCGTGGCAGAAAGGCGATTTCAATTAAGGTAAGGGTTAGGATTAGGTTTAGGGGTTTGTTTTAGGGTTAGGTTTAGCGTTAGGTTTAGGGTACTGAGTGCTTGGGAATGCGCGGATTTGCCCTCCGCGATTATGTCATCGCGGTAGGGTCGCGTTTTTCCTTAGCGCTTCGAACGGTGCGAATTAGTCTTCGCGCTTATGTCTCCGCGGATAAGGGCTTCGCGGATTTGTGGTGGAACCTACACACACACCCATATGTGATATAGAGGCCTTCAATGTAGGCATGTTTAAATTTTTAAAAGATGATTGCAGTCTTGACTGAAGAATTGTAAAACTAAATAGAGTACTGGTCCAAATTAGCATCAAGATGCTACAAGTGATAGGCTGCATATCCCATTGATGCTCTAGTCCAAGGATGTCAAACTGGCAGCCCTTGGGGCAGATGCTTCACGCTCAGGCCAGGCCCACCCCAGCTCCGCGAAGGGAAAAAGCATTGTGAAAGGTCACATGACAGCAATGTGACGTGACGAGTTTGACATCCATGCTCTAGTCAATCCTGGAGGCAACTGATACTACCCAAGAGAAAAGGGATAGAGAAAGGCAGAGGTAGTCACTGAGAACAGCTAAAATGTGATTGGAATCCCACTCTTACATACTGTACTGTATATCACATTGCACGTATACAAAAGGGATGGTTCCTTTGAATAACTATAGGTGTCATCACAACCCTGTAGAAGCCCCTAAAACGGGGTCCTTATTTTCTTATATTATTCTGACATTTTTGGCAAATAAGGTCCCTTGGGGAAACTACATTTTTCTATACAGCCATTCAGTATTTCTCTCCCTTTTGTTTACGTTGCTGGAATAACTGGAACTGAAAGGTAGGAATAGCACTTTAATGGATACTTATCATTCCAATCAAGCATTTCCCTTTATGTTGAATTACTGGTGTAATTACAGTGTACAAGAATAGCTTGAAACAATTTATACATGTTGTATATATACAAATAATAAAGGAACATGTGCACTTCCCTGTCTTGATGTACATTTTGATTAACATAATTTCTTTTGTAATTCTGCAACTATTTAAAATAAAAGAGACAATGAAATGCGAAGATAACAAAAGGGAAGTTATAAATCATATATAACATATAAGGTATAAGGTATTTATTTATTATTGAAACTGTCTTTTTTTGCTTTACACTTCAACAAATTATTAGTTTATAAGATCAAAGAAAATGCTGAAAACTAACTATGTCGAATAAATAAGGTAGACAAACAATAAATACAGAAAATCCAAAGAATTTTAGTCATATTCACACAGTTTGTAATTTAATTATTTTTATGTAATAAATGACATTGAGTGTCAAATTACCATACCACTTATCTGGCATGAATTTCTGATGAATACATTCAACAAAGAAATTTTGAACTAATACACAAGTAATATATAGAAGAATACAATTATAGAAAAGAATTGATAGCAACTAATATGTCTGAATGGGAAGTAAGTTAGGAACACCCAGTTGTAGTGTATAAATGGGAATCCATGGGAATCCATGAATGAACATACACCTTTCAGGAAGAAAAATTGTGTTGTTCTGAATATGTATGATGAACAATCCCATGTAAAAATATGGAGGCCAGGTGAATGCCTTTGTGCTTCAGTCAGCTTTTAGAATCACAGCCAAACAACCTGATAACAATTCTGGTAATGTTGAAATTGCTGTTACATCTAAATAATTCTATTATACCATTATTGATTAATATTATACGCTTCATAATCCCATTTGAATGGTTAGAATACAGTATGATCGATACAAATCTACTTTTTTTCTGAGACTCAGAATAGATGTAACAGTAATAACAGTAATAAATCTCTGTCTTCAAAAGCAAAATCTGCCTTCAGAATCAGGCTGCTTCGGAGTTCACGGCCACCATGATAACGCTGACCTGATCCAATTTATAAAGGGTTCAGTTCACAGCAGAGATCACGTTTTTTTGTCTCAGGACAGTGGTGTCAGGATCTTGAGTTGGAGGATGTTAATATCAATTATTTCCCAATGGACAGATAACTCTGGTGTTCTCTGCACCCCCACCATCACCATCACACACACTGCAGTGAGGTAAATCCCATGATCCCATTTGATCAGCTTACTCCAACCAGCTAGTAAGCTTTCAGGAAGAACTTGAGATTTCACTCCCCCTCCGCCTTTCAGTCATGGCTTGAAATAAGAATAGAAGTACTCTAGATCAGATAGAGTACCTATGCAAACACTCTGCATTTGTGGATCCCATCGGCTTTCCAGGTATACCAATGAATTTGGGGAAATGAAGTGACACAAGATGCCTAGAGTTCCATTGGAGAAAACAGACCAACCAGACACAGTAAGAGCCTTTATTAGCATTTACAGAAGAGATCCCTATCGGCTAATGGTTCATAGATATAATAAATTGTATGTAACTCATATGTTAAATGTAAATAGTGGCTTGCCTGCTTTGAAACTAGGTTTAAGAGGTGATATAAAATATAGATAGATGATAGGTAGGTAGGTAGGTAGGTAGGTAGGTAGGTAGGTAGGTAGGTAGATAGATAGATAGATAGATAGATAGATAGATAGATAGATGATAGATAGATAGATAGATAGATAGATAGATAGATAGATAGATAGATAGATAGATAGATAGATAGATAGATAGATAGATAGAGGCGGGGTTAATCATCCAAAATGAAAAATAAGCAGAAAATATAAAGCTCCCTTCCCTGAAGTAACTTTCTTATTATGCTGGCTGGGTCTTTTGTTACAGGAAAAAAGCCCAAATATTGGTTTTCTACCGCCCTAGTCTATTCAACCTTTAGCACAATATCTCAATCATTTACTTTTCATTCTTTTTAACACAAATGTTCAGTACAATATAGTTGTTTTGTGTAAATTTTCCAAAGATAGCCTTTACACTCCCCACCCCCCAAATTACCCCTTTTATCTAGGCAACTTTAATAAATAAAGAATCATAGATGAAGATGTCCAGTTTTTGACCAGAGAAAAGGATATGTTAGCAGATTCCACACAAGTGCTTCAAATGTACTTTTCTTTTTTTTTTACAAAGAAGTCCATTTAAAATATTTTAAATTCTTGGAGGATTGTTTTTATATCTTTAGTAGTAAGGGGAAACTGATATACTTAAACAATTCAAAAGCAAAATATGCCTAACTTTTTCAAGTAAAATCCTTCCTTTGACATACTTTCGCTGTGTTCATTAAAATTCAAAGCAGTTGCTTATTGTGGTTATATATTTAAAGATCAGTTGAGTTTATCTGAATGAGACGCATACTGGCATATCCAAGCTGATAAATCACTACTTACATTTAACAATAGCTTTAAAGCGAATAATTCAGCTTTTTTTTTAAAGCCATGTTATTATGTATATATCTCAATTCTAAATTACCTACTTTTCCAACTTCAGGAGATGAAATGTATAAGGAATCTTTTAGTACATCAAGTTCTTAGATCTTGTATTCAAGCAAAGCCAGCATAGAAAATAAAATGAAACTTAGGGCATCCCCCACCCCAAAAAAATCCCCAAAAGCCAAATTTGCTTTCTTATGTGCTAACCTGTACAGCAATTTGGATTTGAAGAGGAGAGGGTAATTTGGGGAACAAGTGAACATTCATACCCCTTGTCTCCAACTTTGTAAAGAAGTTTATGGTACAGCAGTGGGATTCGAGATACCAAGAGATGCTACATGTACATCTCTGCTCGAAATTACCCTTTCCCTTCTAAATCGACATCACTGTGCAGTCCTGCTTATTAGCAATAGTTCTGGTGTTCCCCACAGTACACGTTAAATATTTAACACTGCTTCTTCATCTGAACTAATCAGAACTCATGTTTTAGAAATTACAAGGGGGAATTCTTTTTAAAGAACAGAAGCACCATTTGTTAACCGCAAATCCTGGAAGAGGCAAAGCGTCCCATTAACATCAATTATAATTTCCCTCTGAAGAAAGGGACAAATATATTTTTTCCAAATGTTCTAGTACGTTGATTGTTGTTGTTTTCCTTTTTTCCGGCTAGTAGCGTATAGACATATGGGCTGCCTAAATCAGGTAACAGAAGTAAAATGGTTCTCTACATAAAGCACATTAAAAAGTATTCTATTTGAAATGATCCAGATTTGAAAGAAAAGAGATGAACCAATGGAGGAATAAATGTACAACTAATTGCAAAACATGTTGCAAAATGAAATTGTTCATAAAAGTGAAACATAGCATGATATTTAGTCAGCCAGCTAAAAGTGCAAATAAATAGTATCTGACATCTTATTTTATGTGCTAAGAATCTTCTGATAGAAGTCATACCTAAACATGGATTTAAATAGAGCTTCTACATCTGCAATGCAAAGTTTTGTACAATCACTGGAAGTCAGTCAAGAAGTAGAATTTTTTAAATCCCTTTGTTACCTTATAGTGCTAGTCTCATATTTTTCCAGATAATTTTAACAATTGATGCATCTTTTTTTTCTTCCATCTAATTATATCCAGTTCTTAGAGACTAGCTGGACAAGTCCCTGCAGTTTTCTGGCAAAGTTTTTTTTCTTCCCAAAAGTGGTTTGCCATTGCCTCCTTACTAAGGCTTAGAAGAAGTGACTGGCCCAAGATCATCCGGCTGGTTTGTGCCAAAGGCAGGACTAAAATTTACAGTGTCCTGATTTCTATCTTGATGTCTTAATCACTACACCATATTGAGTCTCATTTCTATTTTAGCAAGCCCCAAAACAATAACTTTTGTTCTGCCAAGAGATACAAGAGCTTATAAATACTTAAGGAGCCCCGGAAACTTTAACTTGCAAATAGTTTGGATAACCTCAAGAGTTTCCAGATGGCTAATTTTCTGAAAGGTAGGCATGCAGCTATGTGTGTGTGTGTGTGTTTGTTTGTTTGTTTGTTTGTTTGTTTTAGTTTTGGTAAGGTTGCCTGACTCCAAAAATACTTTTTAATCAAAAGGTTATTAAAACAGTCCCGTTATATCTGACATTTGTTTTCTTCTTATGTTTTGATACTCCTGGTTGTACAAATTTTGTTTCTTCTATTATGCTGACGTCTGAGCTGGGTCTGTTCTCTTTTTAAAAAAATAAGACCATAGGAACCGAGAACACGAGCTAGCCAAAGTTACGTCCTTTTTATATGGCATTTATATTACTCTGCGAGTGCAGCTTTACTTTCACTCAACTGAAATCAGGAAAAAAAAAGCTGTCTTGAAACATGTGGCAGCTCTTTTAATTCAGTGGAAAGGCTGGCAATTGATAGACTCTTTAACAACCAGACATAAAAAGGTAGCTTTCTAGCCAAAGAAGATGGATGGGCATAGACTATTTGATGGGGTCTGTTCTATTCGAAAGAAAATAAGTCAAGAAAAATTAAAGAACGGATAGAGTCACTAAACACAAATCTGGCAGGGCTGCTGCCCGTTTTCATTACAGGCAGGGCATCGCAGAGCTCTGTATGACTCTTTAAACCGATTAGCCAACATTGAAAACTTGCTTCCATGACACACAGCACAGGGGGCAGAGCCTGATCCTTTACACTGTGAGCAGCTGTTCTCATCGCCTTCCTGAAATACAAGAACTTGATTAAACCATTTTCCTTCGTATCAGTTCACAAAAACCCTTACCCAGAAGAAAAACAAGGGACAGGAAAAGTTCTCCAAGGTAATTTTTTCCTCGGCAAAATTATAAGATAGGCATTGTTTTCACCCAGAATTCTAAATATTATTCAAACATAGTTTGGATTTTGCTGCTGGGGGTAGGGAAAGGAGACATCTTGCAGCCTTTTGTTGCACCCAGTTGCTTCAATTCTTAGCATTTAAAAAAATAAAACAACTGATGAATAAAGGGCTATCAATCAATGGAACAACTTGTCTTCAGAAGTTGTGGGTGCTCCATCACTGGAGGCTTTCAAAAAGAGACTGGACACTGATTCATCTGAAATGGTATAGGGTCCCCTACTTAAGCAGAAGGTTGGACTAGAAGACCTTCAAGGTCCCTTCCAATTTATTATTCTAT
The DNA here is from genome assembly GCF_051295495.1 of Thamnophis sirtalis. Classification (NCBI taxonomy): domain Eukaryota; kingdom Metazoa; phylum Chordata; class Lepidosauria; order Squamata; family Natricidae; genus Thamnophis; species Thamnophis sirtalis. The sequence goes on from NW_028261383.1 coordinate 99,293,764, forward strand.
GTTCTAAGTTCAGTCCTGGAATCCCTGCTGCGTCTGTTTCTACCTTGAAGGATGACAGAAGGATTGTCACACAGAAGATGGAGTGGATTTATTCTCCATTGCCCTAGGGGGACAGTCCAGAACCAATGGATTAAAAGTGCAAAAAAAGAGGTTCACACTGTAGATCAGGCAGAACTTGCTTGATGTTTGTGAAACATAATGGTCTTATTAGTTCTCCTTCCCTGAGAAGTCTCCAAATGAAGGCTAGACCAACAGATCTAGACATCCTCTAAGGTACTTTCCAAAGCCATTATATGTTTGTTTGTTTATATTGTTTACCTTCTATCTCAATCCTCATGGACTTTCATGGTTTAGAGATATTAAGTATCTGTGTCTGATACCAATCATTTCACCAGTAGCAGTGGTGGGTATAGCTTGGCGGGTGTGGCTTGGTGGGCATACCTTGGCGGGGGAAGGCTACTGCAAAATCCCCATTCCCTCCCAATCAGCTGGGACTTGGGAGCCAGAGAATAGATAGGGGTGGGGCCAGTCAGAGGTGGTATTTACCAGTTCTCCGAACTACTCAAAATTTCTGCTACCAGTTCTCCAGAACTGGTCAGCACCAGCTGAATACAACCTCTGACCAGTAGGTATACTACGCAATATGTACAGTATGTTCAGCTTTATGAAATAAATGAAACTAGAATAACACATCATGCTGTGTTAAAGAGCAAGGAAAAAGAAGATAATTGTATTTTGATTTATGGCTGAAAATTAGGGCTATTATATCTGAGTTGCAAAAGTCAGATTAGATTAGATGGTAGTCAAGAATTAGTTTTCTTTATCTCTTTGCTACAAGCATGAGTCTGTCTTGATTTTGTTTTTTGTAGCCTTTCTGCACATGGCAGAAACCTTATATTTAGGCTTATCATTCTAACAATGATAGAAGGGCTTATTTATTACAAGCCCACCTTCCCCTATTGTCTATCCAAAATGTTTTCTAATGCTTTTTGTTTGCTTGTTTATTGATAGTTTACTCAAACCTACAAACATGTTGATTTTGTCAGGGTCTCCATTCTTTACCTAAGCCTCAAAAAAGATTGCCAACAATCAGGAATAAATGGAATGGCACTCCCCCACCCCGCAAATCTTGTGGACGTCCAGCAGTCCAATTCTCACAGGAATTTATTTATTTACTTTTATACAGCCTTTATTATTATTTTTAATTAACTCAAGTTTACCTAATACTCTTTCCACCTTCTACTTTCCCCACAATGACAATCCTGTGAGGTGAGTTGGTCTGAGAGAGAGTGACTGCCCCAAAATTATCCATCTGGCTTTCATGGCTAAGGTAGAACTAGAACTCATAGTCTCCTGGTTTCTAGCCTGGTGCCTTCACCATTTGACAAAATCTCACAGGAGAAATATGCCATATACTTGTAATATAAGACTGGAAGATTAACAATATTTGGACCATGTTTAATTTTTAATTAATTATCACTATTGGGGTTCCTCATGTTCCATCTAAAGGAATCAGCAATGCCTTGTTGTCAACCCCCTGGGATGAATAACCTGGATAACCACTCCAGTAAATGCATAGAAGAAAACAAGAAATCATTTCATGCAAGAGAACTATTCCTTTCTTCCTGACAATTGGAGAAGAAAGACTGAAAAAGAGACAAACAGGAAGGCACAAAATATATGCAATAAATTGGGCTTCTTATATACTTGTCCCAAAAGTTACTGGCATTTGTGTTGTTTGCGCACGTTAAAGGCAGACTCTGTGTGTGTGTGTGTGTGTGTGTGTGTGTGTGTGTGTGTGTGTGTGTGTGTGTGTATTTTACACTGAATGATTTGACAAGGACATGCCTTGCCATCTGGATGAGTAGAAATGGCCTACTGACAAGAGCTTCAGCTATACCACACTTGGAAAAGTTATAGCTCTGGATTCTCTGTTCTCAGCATTGACTAAGTTCAGATATTTCAAAATGTTTTGGTTGTAGTTACAAAACAGGTGACATCAATGATAAACATGACAAACTAGTTTATACATCTATGAGGTGTCATCTTCATGTTTATTAATTCTGGTGAATTAACTTGGAGATAATTATGGAGTGATAATGGGGTGAGTTCCTTCCACTAGAATTTCTTATCTCTGCTAGCAAAACTGTCATCAACATTCCATATGCCCAGAAAGCTCCCAGTTCTTCTTTAATGATATAGATTTTCTTTTACTGCAATTTATGTGTATGCAACCTCCCCTTCCCTCCCTTCCAAGTTCTCTTTTGCTTCCAAACATCTAGATATCAAAACTTTTAAACATGTAATGTTGATGGAATCACACCTGAGATTCTGGCCATATCCAGGAGAATCCTGAACCAAAGAAAAAGAAATCATTTGTCTTACCCAAACATGTCGGTTGTGGTCTGATTCAGTTTCATCACTGTTTATGTTTACATTGCTTTGAACACTGCTACTTCCTCCTCTTTCTTCAGAGTTCATGAAGGAGCTATCATCAACACCTTCATTTTGCATGATTCTTTGCATTAGCTCTTTCTTGCTCAGTGGTGTCCGGATTATTTTTAGATTACTGGTATAGATTATAATCCTCCCAAAATCTAAAATGCGGGGATGCTGAAATAGAATGGCATAGGTAGATGTTTAACTTTTAAAAAAAAAGATTGATGGCCTTTTTAAGGTGCTCCAATCCATACTTAGTAATGAGAAGGGTTTTTTTCTTTCATTGCCCATTAACGTCAAGAGAAAATTCCTCCCACTGATTTGCAAATCTTATATATTTGCAATGAATGGGAGTCCTTTTCTATTTAGTGCCTATCTTTATGAAACAAGAACTAAATTAGCAAGTGCAAAGAAAGCTCCAATATGTCCAGCCTACCAGACTTCTCCCCAAGTTGAATAAAAAACCTGACCTCCTCAAATGGTAGATGGAAACTGGCTTAGTCAGAAGTTCCTATGCCAAGGTGTAGGAAGGCCTTGATAATGGAATTCATAAAGTTCATTCTTTCTCATTACACAAAGAAAGATACCTGGGTCATTGACAGATTACATTTCCAAATCAGCTGAATAATGGCAGGTCTTCTTATTGCTTACTGCTTAATAAACTGATATATATTATAGAAGGAGGGAGGGAAGGAAGGAAATGAGATAGATGCGTAGAAGGAAAGGTGACCCAATATAGGGCAAGCAGTGACTTTTCACACTGTGTCTATGGAGATTCTCAATCATCCAGGTCATGGTTGTCCCAAAGGTGCTTTTCTTCAAGAGGCAACTCGACTTTCTGGTTTTTCTTTAAAGATGTTTTGCTTCTCATCCAAGAAGCAGAGCTGATGATTTTCACACTGTGGTTCACCCACACCTACTTTGTATTCTACCATCTAGCCAACTCCTAACCCTCACTGGTTACTGATATGCAATCTCAACAAGTTCACAATGAGGAAATGTCAACTTCAAAGTAAAAAAAAATCATTCTCCACTCCTGTCTATGTCCTGCATGGATGTCAGTTTTCCTAATAAGTAATATGATTCAATAAAATGCTTGTAAATCATTGCATTCTCATTACTATTCCTTCAGAGCTCATTGTGGGCTTCTGTGGTTTTATTATTTCAGCAGGTATCCTTAGCAGGTGAATTTTAATGTTGCAGTTTCTATTTCTTGCAATAGAAAATGCTTGCAAATGGCATCCAGAACTTGATCTAATTTTTTAAGGCACTATATACTGGTTCTAATTGTCCTATTTCTAATTTTAAAGGAATTGCTACCACCACTACTGAGCCGTTACCAAGCTTCCATAATTTCAGAACTAGAATGAAGAATCCCATTCAACAGCGATGAAATCCAATCTCTTAAGAGCTTATGTTCATTTCGTTTTTGCAATCTCAGAATTAAAACAGACAGTTTTGGACTGCCGGTATATAGCCAGTAGATACATTTTATCAGAAGCATTACAGATTTCAAAACTGAATAGACACTGAAATACTATACTGAAATATACAAACATTTGATTCGACAGAATGATCATAATCAAACTCTAGGAACCTGTTTGGGTGCTAATTACCTTACTAAAGTCCAAACCTTACAATTGTAAATCATTCACACATCTTCAAAGAATTGCCAGTTCAGCAGTAAGAATATGAGAAGCTACTTTACAGGAGGTTAAGCTATTTATCCTTTTGTAACCTTATTATCTCCTCAAGAGATGCGGAAAAAATAGATCTGGCTTTACTGGTAGGTTCTCTGGAGGGTTACAATGGAGTGACAAAGATTTCTTTCAGCTTATCATTTACCTATAGGAGCAATAAAATCCTTGCCAGCCTACCTCTTTCATCTAAACTACTGAAATGAAAAAAGGAGGGGTGAAGAGAAACCAGAAGTTGATTTATGTGATGTAGGACTTTGAACACTATACAGCACTAGCATTCAAAAGCTAATTATTTTTATATTTATATCTATATTTCCACCAAGCTCTTATAAAAAATGTAGAGCAGGATAGTGGAACAGATTCTACAAGTTTGAAATAAGACCATACAGTACTTTTGATAGTCAACAGCTCTCCAGAACCCAAGCAAAAGTCTTCAATTCACATTGCTTGTACTTTAATCCTTTAAGCTAGCAACGTAAAAATGAAGTATGTGATCTTTGACATGTAAAGTATAAATTCCCTCACTTGGATATGGAACTTCCTCATTACTTTCTGCTTAGACTTCTGAATTTGTGCTGGTCTGAAATATTCTATAAAGTTAAGTAGAATATATATAACTACTAATCCATTTGTGTCAGGAGCACCGAAGTGCTTCTAGGTTGAAAGGATTGAATGGCGATAACACTGTTGCCCAAGGGATGCCCAGATGGGGGCTCCATTCATGTCTCCATTAAGTTGCCTGCTGAAGTGGTACCCATCTCTCTACTCGCGGTTGCCCACTTTCAAACTGTGGGGTCAGCAGGAGCCGGGGCGTGTGACAGGAGCTCACTCTATCCCACAGCAGCAACCGAATCTCAGATGTGGGCCTGACAATCATCAGCCCAGCATTCCTAACCTCATGAGCCACCGCACTTCTTTGACTATAAAAAGAATATATAACTGAAGCAAATGATTAATATTTCATTAAATAATGTCTTGCTAAACATGACTAAACGTTATTGACAATCTTTGCCAAATGAATGTTTTATTACATTTTACTGAATTGTATTACATTACTTACCATATGACCATCAGCCTTGTCATCATTCAGAAGGGAAGAGTTACTTGTGAGAGTGTATTTGTTCCCTTCTCTGAAAACACTGATCCTCTGGGCATTCAGTCCAGCTGATGGATAAAAGCTGTGATCTGGGTTTTCTCTAATCCCCAATAAATTGTCTCGGGGTTCAAAATTCCAGGACTGACAATTATGGGGGCAGTCTTCTGCTGGGATTTCAAGCTCTTGCCCATCTTCATACATTTGTTTCAAGACTCGACCACTGTAAGCTGAGGAAATTTTGAATCTTACTTTTCGGGATCTTGTATCATGCTTTTGGCTGGATTTCTTCTGGAACTCATCCATAAGGGGTTGGTTTTTCACAGAAATTCCCAGGAATTTGTCCAGCAACGATAGTTTCCAAGGCATCTAAATGAACAAACAGAGAGAGAAAGATAAATAAATAAATAAAAAGAGCTAAGCAATATATAATTCAAAAGCTCTATGGGCCTTCTCACATTACGGCTTAAAAGGACACCTCGAGATTAAACATTGATAGAGTGCCACACAAAGAAATCATTGCTGCAAAGACACAGAAGGAGTAGTTTACTCAGGGGACCGGGGCCTAGGCTTATATATATGCTGTAATTTTGTATTGTATTGCAAAGGATAACATATAAAGGGGATTTATAGCTAAAGGAAAAGGAAATATGCATGCAGGTGGGCACACATTTTATTCTACCATACTTTTAGCTTTTATTTAGTGGCAAAGTTGTGCACTACTTCTAAAATGAATTAAAATAGCAGATAGCAATGTGTTAAAAGAGTAAGAATCAACACTAAACAATTCATTGCTACATATAATCCTCTTCAGCTTTATCAATGAATAATTAAGTGCCCTTAGATGCAACAGGATCAAATCCTAAGTGACTATGAACTGCAATATAGCTGTTTATAAGACAGTGGTGGGTTGCCAATATTTTTACTACCAGTTCGGGTGCACGCGACTCTTCTGCACATGTGCAGAAGTGTCCGGGCAGGTGGGCAGAGCCTCCTGCTGCTGTTACTACCGGTTCGACCGATCCAGCTCGGACCAGGAGCAAGCCACCTCTGGTATAAGGGGAACAATAGTAATTTGATTTATAATTTACCTCATTTTTTCCCATCAATTTCCAAGTGGCAGATGTTATTGTGGGGGAGGGGGAGTCAAAATTTAAAGTGGTAAACCAGAGCCATATGTGAAGGCAGCAGCTCTTTGAGCTGACTTCATCAACTCAGCTCCCTCCAGAGTAGGGCTGACCTAAGATTATTTTTTCTCTCTGAAGGACAAGTTGGCACATCCTTCTCTTCCATGTACAAAAAGTGGATGGCCTATAACCATGATGGTGAACCTATGGGACACGTGCCACAGGTAGCATGTAGAGCCCTCTCTGCAGGCATGCAAGCCATTGCCCCAGCTCAGATCTGTCGTGCATGCATGCACACCTCCCACCAGCAAGCTGGTCTTTGGGCCTCTTCCGCGCATGTGGGGGAGCGGGGCGTATGCGAGAGACATGCACATGCAGGGGATGGGGAGCACACGGGAGTTGCACACACATGTGCGGGGGCCATTTGTGGGGTGGGGTGCACATGGGGGGTCACACACGCATGTAATGGGCACACGGAGAAGTCACCCACGCATTGCATTATGGGTGTGTGCATGCATGCGCTTGCGCTCTTTCGGCACTCGGTGCCGAAAAGGTTAGCTATCACTGGCCTAGAAGGCAAATTCTGGTGATTGAGCAACATTCTAAGGCAAATAGCCTAGCTTTGAGATGATGTACCACCAATACTTTTCAGCTGAGGCACCTTCCACCTTGTGCCTACCAGTAGAGGCATTGCTCAAATGGACATAGTTCTGTAGGCCTATTTCACTAACCTTTAGATAGAATTTTTCCCTTGTTGTCTGTAAAAGATTGGATTTTCACATGTACAAAACAAGTTCTGCCGTTTTTAATTATTTACACTGAACAAACAACAGTTCCATAAGTATAACAACCCACCCTCAAATCTTACGTATCTATTTTGGGACATTTTTATATAACTTCTTTCACTCACTGGCAAATGCTCTAGTTTCCTGTCATTTTAATGCAACACCTACACATAGATGAATAAGAAACCCATGTTTCCATTTCAAGCCATAATCTTGAAGAGAATAACATTCCCCACCCTTATCTTCTTAGAAATACCCCAGGTGGTGTTGGAAATAATAAGTAGGTAAAGACTCCTCCTAAAATATATTATTTCTGCCTAGACTTTCAGTCAAGAACACCTAAACTAATTTAACAACATTTTGGAAATTGTTCATAAGGATCAGTGTGATTGAATCCTTTTCTTTTTAAAATGAATTGCAAATTTGGAAGATACAAGTAAGTGACGTCCTTTGTTTCCTGCCAACTTTCCATGAGAACAAAAACTGAATACACACATGGAATACTTATTTACTGGTAGGATAATAAGCAATTATTTTTAGATCTGTAATTTGTAATGCATTGTAACTAGCATCCTCCATAAACTGTTATTGGAGATCTGATTAAAAAAAAGATTGATCAGATTTCCTAAAAGAGAAGATTTTGCCAATTTACTATATAACTGTTCTTCCCAGTAGAAATGCTATATATGCTTTCTTCTTTTGGACTCCTATTACATGATAGTCATATTACTTTACACTGAATCCAAATACTTCTTCCCTGTGCCGCATCTAAAGTCATGTGAAAATCTGTATTTCTTTGACCTCCAGGATTTCAGGAACATGTCAATGCTGCCATCTAAATGTATCCACACGATTTATTAGAACACATTTTTTTTTTTTTTACAAATGACATTATAAACCTGGCTGGGAAGGTCACAGATGAAAGTCACAAGGCCTGGGATGCTCTAAATGTCATCAGTACTTGCTGGTTGCCAAGCACCCAAATTTTTATCATATAACCGTGGGGATGCTGTGATGGGTGTAGCAATAGCAAATGCACTTAGACTTATTTACCATTTGATAGTGCTTTACAGCACTCTCTGAATGGTGTACAATGTCAGCATATTTCCCCCAGCAATCTGGTTCTTCATTTTACTGACCTCAAAAGAATGGCGGGCTGAGTCAACCTTGAGCCAGTCAGGATTGAACTCCTGGTGTGTGGGCACAGATATCCTGCACTTTTTCAGAGTTGTTGTAACTTTGAACCGTCACAAATGAATGCTTGTAAATTGAGAGTTACTTGATCTTATGAGCATCTTCCACATTTCTAATCAGCATATTCACAAATTCATCTTTGCACGAACCCAATACTTTCAATTATGTTTTATGTAGATTTTATAGGTGAAGAATCCCTTGCTTCCCAGATTACAGATTAAGTGATATTGGACATATTAACACAAAAAAAGCACAATTTAACACACACAAAAACCAAAATGATTTTCCTTTTAATGGAAGGCATTAAGAATATTTTTTTAAATATATATTTCAACAATTAAGTTGCTGAGTGCATAAAAATGCATGTAGAATATTTTGTGTTTTTCCAGGATTTCCATGAGAAAACTTTATGTACTATAGCTTTTGAGATGTCTCTGGCCATACACATATTAAAATAAATTTCCTACCTTATTCATTTTGTAAGTCAAATCTGTCCACAAATTGTTTGACTTAATGCTATCTGAGCTTAAAGAACTACTATTCCCCCAACCAAAAATAGTGTTTTCTAAAACTCCTGCCCATGAACCCTGAATTTGATTTTGCACAGGAGCAGCGAAGCTTTTCGTAGGTCAGATCTGCACTTTCTCTCTTTCTTAAATGTTCTGATTGTATTATAAGGATGAAACAGTTATTTTATTCTCCTTTTTACGTCAGAAATCACTGTAGTTGTTTTGATGGGAAACCACTCAGTTTCAGTAATGCAACCAAAACTGACAAGCACGTAGCCTTCACTTATCTATGCTACCTTATGGATTAGTGCTTTTAAAAATTCACAAGTGTCTAGTGCCCTAGAAAACCTGGATTACTCAGATCATGGATGTGAAAAACATTCCACAACGGAATTTATTAGCAACCTAAACTATGCATTTAATTTTATAAGTACCTTTCCACCACCTGGTGCTAGTTTTCACATATCCAGTCAATGAAGCATGTTTGTTGGAAGGGCACTCTAGAAAAGAAAGATGGGGAGAGACAGAAATCCGCACATTTTATCTAAAGAGGCACTTTTTGAATGCACAAACTGAGCTATATTTTTATCTGGATGTTGCAATCAGTTGTGTTGTCCTGTGATTCCCAAAGGTCTCTTTAAATGGGAGTGAAATATTCTCTTCCCACAGCACACCAGAATTGCAAGATAATTCAGCACTATAGTGATTTCCAACAGAAGCAAAGTGTTCCTGGCACTGCATCCAGATACATTGGGTTTCCTTGCACGTCTCTCAACATATTCAAACCTTAAGAGTTGTGATTCACTTGAAGAAAACTGGGCTGCTGACTTGCCCACAATTACTGCCTACTGTAGTGTATTTTGAAAATGTCCTCTCTGTACTTTTATCCTTTTTTGATGATTTATCATAGGGACATGTTGTTCAAAGTCTCAGAACACATCTGAAAAGAACAAAATAAGCATTACTGTGACATTGGGAGAACATCCTTTTAACACGTTTAATTAAAAGTTTGTCCTCATATGTTGATAATAAAAACATATTTTTTCCTGGTGCAGGTGTGACAAGTTCATATAAAGTAGGAAGTATTTCTTCTTTTCCACCTTTTTTTAAAAAAAAATCTGAGGTGCCAATTTGGCATTCTAAGAGTTTTGTAACTGCCAATCCTATTTTGCATATTATGCAGAGATAAATATAAGCCTTATGTTGAACAAACACCAAGACAGAAGCACAACCAGTTTTGACATCCTGATAAGTTGCCCTCCATCCTTCCACCCATCACATTGGCATCCTGCTTATCAACAGGAAATACTAATATAATCCAATGCATACTAAGTTGTATAAATTCTAAAATATTTTAATTAGGAGCCACTCCAGTCTATATTTTTCTGAATAACCAGGGGCCATACAACTACACCATAATTCAGACTTGAATGTCTGTTCATGCAGATACAGATTCATCAATATGCAAGCAGTTGTGTAACTGATCAAGCAGTTGCTAAAGTTTGAAGCAAAGCTTTATTCAAGCTTTATTTTTATTTGGCAAATTTAAAGGGACTAACAATAAATAAATAGAGGGCTTTCTTCCATTTGAATTGCATGTGGCTAAACGAATTAGTCTTTCTTGAGGGAAACTTTTTTTTAATGTGCAATTTGATATTGGACTTTTCTTTACAAAGGTTTAAAAAAACAGCCCTTTTCAAAACCACGAATTAAAAAATCCTCAGATTTATAGTTCTTTGATAAAAGACAAAAATTTGCTGATAACTGTGGTGGAAAGCTATGATGTGCCCATTATAGGCCACAATAGAATATTACTACTAAAGACAATACTTCTTAAATACCTGAAATGTGATGATCTGGGCCTCCAAAACATTCAAATGTAATTCTATAAAAGAAAGAAAACAGAAGCCATCCCAGGGCATGAGATGGAATGTAATCTGCGTCGCAGAAGGGAGGGGCTCTTTCCCAGAGAGCAAAGAGACTGCGAAGCATGGAATGTTTGGTATGCAGGAAGAGGGTGAAGGTGGACCCTCCCTAGCAATTCACAGTTATGGTGATAGTTCTTTAGTCTGGCAAGATTTCTGTCTATAGGAAACAACAATAAAGAAACTACTCAAAAGTAAATCCGAGTGTCATTCTGGGTTCTTTGGGCCTGACAGAATACAACGTGATGAATATTTTGACTTTATCGAAGCCAATCATGCTTCTTAAACTATGTATGGACATCAACACTCTTTATCTGCAGTCACTTCAGATCTACACTGCATGTGGTATTCCACCATAAAGGTCCCCAACTCTGGGCCATGGCCCACTACTGGGCCACAACCCATTCAGAACTGGGCTGCACAAGTGACAGACAAGCACACGTGCACAGCTCCATTTGTGCAAACAGCAGGCACTTGCACGTGTGCATGAAACTCCGTTTGAAGCTCCACAGAACCATTTCCTCTCCCACACACACACATACACATGCAGGTACACAAAGCTGGAAAAGTTGGGGACCGCTGTGGGGGAAGGAAGAGACTGAATAATCTTACACATTTAGGATTTTGTTCTGCCCATTAGCAGAATATGCTCTCTAACAGGTTTCTCTTGAAGAAATGCACTCAGAACAAGAAACTCAACATTTTCAAAATGTGAGGTTTTTTTCCAACAATGTCAGGCAATGCTAAAGAGGTTCAAAAGACTCAAATTTAGATATCAGTCTATATGATTTATCAAAAAAAATGTAATTAGTTTTTCCTTGGAATGAAGAAATTAGTCTTATTACATTCAGATTAATGCTTGTGAACAGGCCATTTTTTGCACACAAAAAAAGGGGGGGGAGCATGCAGGGGCTTTGGGAGGCTTGTAGAGTGATCCTAGGGGCTGGGGGGGCAAAAATGAGCAAAAATGGCCCATTTTTTGCTCGTATTTGCCCTCCCCAGCCCTCAGGAGTACTTAGCAAGCCTCCCAAACCCTCTGCACATCCATTTTTGCAAAGGGGGCGGGGTTTCAGCAGGCCAAAAATGGTGCATTCAGTGTATAAGACGCACCCAGATTCTCACCTTCTTTTTTAGGGGAAAAAGATGCATCTTATACTCTGAAAAATATGGTAATTATAGAAAGCTATGGTGATGCAGTGGTTAGACTGCAGTACCGTGGGATACTTCAGCTGACTGCTGTCCGCCTGCAATTTGACAGTTCGATTAATTGTTACACAATTTTTTTAATGGCATGTGTAATTTAAAGAAAACTACTTAAAATCTTGATTAAGAGTTGATTAACCACTATGGATGGACTGTCTTTTGTCACACAGACAAAACAATCAACAAAAAACAAAACATCTGCTAACTTACATTGGTTCTAATTTATCGCATCCATACCCAGATGCCACTGAGTAGATTTAAGGCACTTTCAAAGTATTTTGTTTTGGTTTTTTGTAATCCACATCATTTTTCACTGTTCCATCCATCTAAATAGTTCTTTTCATTTTTTTTCAACATAAGCAAGTATTAAATGAGGCATATTACAGCAAAATCTCAGTTCTCCTGATGCATATGAGCAGGAATTGACCAAACAGGAAAGGAATTTGAGATTGTGATGCTTAAGGAAAATATTGATACCATGTGTATATTTCAATTTCCATCCTTGATATTATAAAGAACAGTAGGCAACAATCATTATTCTAATGCTTTAATACAACTCTGTGCATAGCATCAGAGGTGATATTCAGCTGGTTCAGATCAGTTTGCCCGAACCAGTAGTAGAAACCCCCATCCACCCACCCCAGCTCTATGCTGTCCTATTTAAGCATGTTTTTGAGGCTGGGTGCATGTGCAGAAGGCACACGTGTGAGCAAAGCGCATGCATGGAAGGCCAGGCACATGCGTGAAGCGAGCGAGGGTACATGCGGTGAACTGGTGGTAACAAAATGTGAAACCCACCAGTGTACAACATGAATGCAATATTGGAGTATATGTATATAGAAAGAATATAATAGATTTTTTTATTGGCCAAGTTTTATTGAACACACAAGGAATTTGTCTTTGGTGCATATACGGTCCTTACCCACTCTCATGGCCTTCAGAAAAGCTGTTAAAACCTGGCTATTCCGGCAGGCCTGGGGCTGTTGACCTCATTGTTGAGGTCCAGCCCCGATCATAACGAATTTATGTGTGTTGATTTTAACCTGTTTTTTATTTTTTATTTTCATTTTTTATTATTCCTTCTTCCTTCGTTGTAAGCCGCCCGGAGTCTTCCGGGATTGGGCGGCCTATAAATCGTACCAATAAATAAATAAACAATAAATAAATATACTCTCAGTGTACATAAAGAAAAATAAAATAGAATACATTCATCAAGAATCATAAGATACAGCACATAGTGATAGTCATAGGTTACTAATAAGCAATCAAATTATTCTAGGAAACAAATAAAATAATATAAATTTTAAAGATACAAGCAACATGGTTATAGTCATAAGTGAAAAGAGATAGGTACTAGGAAAGAGATAGGTAATAGGAAGGAAGAGAAGAATAATAGCAATACAATCTTAGTAGATAATTTCATAGTATTGTGGGAATTAGTTGTTTAACAGAGTGGTGGCATTCAGGGGAAAACTGTCTTCTCTAATTGTTCTGGTGTGCAAGACCTGTAGCATTGTTTTGAGGCTAGAAGTTGAAACAATTTACATCCAGGATGTGAGGGGTCTGTAGATATTATCAAAGCCTCTTTTTGACTCGTGCAGTATACAGGTCCTCAGTGGAAGGCGTGTTGGTAGCAATTGTTTTTTTCTGCAGTTCTAATTATCTGTTGAAATCTGTGTCTGTCTTGTTTGTTTGCAGAGCCAAACCAGACGGTTATAGAGGTGCAGATGACAGACTCAATAATTACATATACAGGTAGTCTTTGATTTAAACCATAGTGGAGCCTGTCCATCAAATGTCATGGTGGTTGTAAAACAGGTTGGTCACAGGGCTGACCCAATTTATGATCCTTTTGTGGCATCTGTTAAGTAAATTCCATGGTCAATGAATCTCTAGGGGCCCAGTTTTGCTGAAAAGTATAGAAATGCAGATTTTCAGCAAAACTTTCCTAAAATACAATCACATGACTTCAGGACTCTGCAAATAGCTACAAACGTGGCCATGTTGCTAAGCACCTGAAGAGCAGTCATTTGACTACATGGAGGTGAACCATCAGAACTTCAAATCCAGGTCAATAGTAGCCCCAAGGTGAGTCCCTCATAATTTCAAACAATTGCTAAGCGACCTAGCATAAGTTGAAGACTACAGTACCTATACAGTGCTGGTTACTAAACTTCAACAAGGATACTGTGGAGCTGAAAAGGTGCCAACAGAAGCAATTTTTTTTAAAAAACTGAAGGGGTTTGGAGGATTATTGTTCTCTGGAAAGTGACGGCATTATGAGTTGTCTTGGTCAGGGTCTCACGGGGTAGAGGCTACTTCATTGACTCATTCCAAGGACTTTCTTCCAGCTCCTTTTGATGCAGTTTCTTTTATTTAAGAGGTCACTTCTAAACATAATTCCAGCTCAAGTGAATAGCAGCAGAGGAAATATGGATTTTAATCAAAGTTGCAACCAAGCTGTTTTCTTTCAGCACAGCTAAACTCTGCTCTCAAATGAAGACTTTGCTTTAGATCTTGTCTCTCTCCTTTTGGGCAAAGTCAGTGGCAAAGAAAACTATTTAGAAGAAAGTTGCTGGATCTGAAACAAAAACACTCACTCCCCCAGCAGATGCCTCTTGAGACTGAAGTTTCATTTCTCTAAATATGCAATCCCACGTAGGTCTACTCCATAATAATCTACTTCTAGGTAAGTGGGTGTTTGGGTCTAATTTTTATTGGCATCCCAAAATGCATTCTTCATTCTCTGTGGCACCTCTCTGCTTTTATTGACAGGCTTGTTGTGGAGGTTTTTTTTTTTTAATCCCCATTTTACACTCCCCCTCTGCTTCTAAAACAAGATCAGCTTCTCAAGAAGAAAACAAACAAACTATGCCAGATTATTGATCCAATGTACTGTAATCAAGGCCAAAATAATTCAAATGCGTATTTGTGGTTTCAAGCAAACAGCTCCCTCCTGGTGCCTAATCAGATTGCACGCTTTTCCCTGATCTAAAAATCTGTGTAGGAGTAAGCAGCCCGGCAACATATGAGTTAACAAGGCAGCACGTGTTAACTTTAGCTGAGTAATGCACCTAGTTAAAGTTTTCAATGCAGCTGCAATTCAGAGTGAGAGAAAGAGAAAAAAGCAAGCTCTGGAGCTGGTATTCCTTGAGATGGACTCATTTTAAAGAGGGTCATGAATGCAAGGTCAGTAGCACGCACTAAAATTAGGAGCCTGTTCTAATTTATCTCTTTCTTTTCCCCCCCATAGCTTCTTCCTTCAGCACTCAGCAAGATAGCTCAGCCCCTGAAGCTGATCACTCTTCCTCGGCAGTCTGAGTCACAAAGAGAGCAAGGTTGGATTGTTCAAGTTTAGGAAAGGAAAGGAAGTGTCTCAGGAATTGCGACACTTGAAACATTTGATCGGACTCGATATACGAGGTTCAGTCTTCATTAGCAGGCAGTGTTTTGATGTGGGATGGCATGGGACTCATTTCTGCAGGCCAGGACTTGAAATGAGGATGAAATATCGGCACGGCTTTGGCTTGGTATACTGTTGGGAAAGGTGCTGAACAGGTTGGGTAACTTTTCTGCTGTGGGTGGAATAATATCCCCCCCTTTTTGGGGGGGTTGGTATTAGATTGTCAACTATTAAAGACAAAGCAAACTGCATTGCCAGTCTCTTGAAATCAAGCACAGGTTGCTTTATTTCCAGGTATGCCAAAACAGTCTTTTATTAATGTGATTTTCCTAGGAGAAAATTGGGGAAATGCAGAAACATGATAAAGTGGGTAGTTTCAAAGAAGGGAGAGGAGAATGTGTTCAGCTCTGCCTCAACAGAATCCCTTCTGTTTGTACTGTATGTGGTGTGATTGGTCACATTCACAACATAATTCTTTTTTTATGTAGCATTATTTGAAGATGGATGGATCACCCTGCAATACTTCCAAGAAGCGTATTGTCTTACTGTGATCAACTCAATTGGGATGGAAGGAACAAGGTCTCTCTTACTATTCAATGGTTACCTGCAACAACAAATTGGGTCTTTGGGTCTTTCTTGATGCCAGTTGACCATTGGGTATATTTATGTTTATCTAATACTTATTCAGACATGAATAATGTCACACCTACATGAGAGCAAAGGAGAGAACATACCACGCGCAAACTGCTTAATGAAGGGTTTCTTGAAATGTTGGCATGCATTTTATAATACTGAAATATTTATGCTTTATAATTTCTCTCTTCTGTTATTTTCTTTATAGAATACAGTAACTCTTAGAGTTTACAATTACCAGTATGCTGCATGGGACATTCCTGAACAAACCAACTCTTTCCAACCATGTGGACTTTTCTAGATCATCCTGAGGCTGGAGCTTTTCACTGAGTAGAACATCAATATCATCATGGACAATTTATCTTTATCCGACATGCTAGAGTGTCCAGTGTGCCTGGAAAAGCTGGATGCCTCCGCTAAGGTGCTTCCGTGCCAGCACACCTTCTGTAAGCCTTGTCTCCAGAGAATTTTGAAATCACACAAGGAGCTGAGATGCCCTGAATGTCGAACCCTTGTACTCAGCAATATTGAAGAACTGCCTTCCAACCTATTTTTGATACGTTTATTGGATGGAATCCGGTTTGGAACAAGCATGATGAAGTATGGCTCACTCCAACGATCCTCAGCCTTCTCCTCTCCTGCCTCTATCAGGAAAATGGGGGGAGGGCCAAAAAACCTAGAGCTCGATCAATATCGGATGACTTCCAGTCCCAGGATTCCTTTGGAAGAGGTAAGGAAGGTTATTTCTTTCATCGCTACCTGTATTAGGAAGATTTATTTTGCCACTTTTCATTTTTAAGGAGTTAGATGAATTCAGCTAATTATAAAGCAGTCTGACTTCTCTCTGAGGTCCCTACCAGTCTTAACTGGATTTGTACAACAACTCTTACTTTCATTTTGAATGTATTCCGTCTGGAACTATTTCTAGCCAAGAGTTTGAGTCTTGAATTCTCAGAGGTTTTCCATCTCCAGCTGAGCCCGAAATTGAGCTGAGACTTTTCAGGGTAATGTTATAGTATGGCTCTTTCCAGCTTTAGATTCAATCAGGAAATGGAGAATTTATATATATATGAAAAAGCAGAATTATTTTCACACCTGTCAAGGACTGAGAAGGTTAAAAGTCTAACAGAACCTTTTTAAAAAAAAATATTTTGTCTTCTGCTGTTACAAAAGTAGCTTTAAAAAAAATACAAAACAGTGTTTTTTGATCTTTTGAAAGTGTGACAGGACCAGAATATAGTTTAAAAAATGGGTCAGTTGTGTCCTAGATTCATTACTTTTCTGGTTATTCCAGTCTTCCTTAAATTGAAGGGTATGTATATGTGAACACATGCGCAGAGAACCCACTGAAAAGTTCATAACACAGACTCACGCAAAATGATTGACACACACACTTGTGAGGGTACCAATTGTATGGATCTGGGTGGCAGGCAGAGGCAGCTTTCGGATCATGTAATTAAGAGTTTTTTTCTTAATTATAACTGTGTATGCTTTTAGAACAATTTTTCAAGAGTATGAATTTGCAGGCAGGCCCCTGTAATTCAGTCTTTGTTAGGTGAGTGATTATCTATTTAGTATTGAAACCTGAAAGATGTTGATCACCCTCTGACAATGGCCATTTAAAACTACACAAATGTATTTAAAAGAACCACATTTTAAGGAATTCTCAAAACAAATGTCTTAAAGAAAGAAGGCAGGCTACGCCACTTGTATTTATTCATCCTCTGTCTGGATTGCCTGGGATTCCCATAACATGTGGAGGTTGGTATGTAGGAGAAGGCAAGATTAGGAGGTAAATAACAAGAGCGAATGATAATGGGTGAAGTCAACAGGATGCCTTCACCCAGACTTGCCCAGCTTGAAGTTATCTGTAACCTAGATACTTTCCTAATTATACATCAGTGCAGCTTCATTCTCCTTATCTCATTCACATTGCAAATAAATCTGCATAATCTGTTGTGTAATTCTTGTTCCCAAGAAATAGCTTTGATAACCTGATACTCCCATACAACTGTGCTTGAATAAACACAAATGATTTAAGTGACTTTTTAATGCAAATCAACAAAGCTAATTTACATTAAACTAAGGTATAGGATCTGGCTTAAAGACCAGATCCCTCTAGAAGCCCTGAAGTTGGTCAGATGATGTAACAGTTCTATGAAAGCTTTGCCTCCTCTAAAACCATATCCACCTCCAGTGTCACATAGTTTTTAGAGTAGCAGGTTGAAGAACATAGGAATGCTTTGAAATGATCCCTCCCTGATGCATGTACTTAAAAATGTACCCAGCTTGAGATGCCTTCAGAGGCCAATTGCTGAAAGCTGGCTTTTCCTGCCTATCGCTACAGCTAAGTAACAGGCAAAATCCAGGGGAAGCGCTATTTCAAGGCGTCACCTTGAAGGAAACTGCTACTCCCCAGTGAAAAGATGGGCGGTAGAGTTTCACTGGAGTGACAAATGCTTCCCACAGCCCAGATGGATTGAATGCCAGAGATTCCACAGTTCTGTAGTCCATCCTGCTTTTCTTTTATATTGTCAGTAGCCTAATAATGACAGTATCTTGCAGACAGAAAATATAGTTTTCTTCCTCAACTCAGTTTTGAGGTTAATCCTTTTTTTCAATTTGAGAGGACTTGGGATTTCTAAGATTATATTATCCTGGCAGTAGCATCTAGCCTAGAAAGAAAAAGAATATATCAGCTTAAAACAGAGGTGGACAACCTTTTGTAGCCACAACAACAATACATTTCCACGGACTAGAGGGATGATAGCATCATGACCAGAGGTGGTATTCAGCAGGTTCTGACCACTTCTGGAGAACTGGTAGCAGAAATTTTGAATAGTTTGGAAAACTGGTAAATACCACCCATCCCCTTGGGGATTTTGCAGTATCCTTCCCCTGTCATGCCCACCAAGCCACAACCATCAAGCCACACCATGCCTACCAAGCCACGCCCACAGAACTGGTAGTAAAAAAAAATTGAATCCAACCATTGATCATGGCATCACTGGATTGAATGGAGTCAGTGTTTGGGGAAGATCCTGCCCATCTAACAGTCGGGAAGCATGCAAATGCTAGTAGGTAAATAGGGACCACTTCATTGGGAAGGTAACAGTGTTCTGTGCACCTCAACGTAGAGTCAGGCCAGTTACATAACCAGAGAAGCATCTTCTTATACTTTGGCTCCCACAGCTAGGAAATGGAGATGAACACTGACCTCTAGAGTCAGATACAACTGGACAGGGAAAACCTTTACCTTTTTTATGCAAATGAAGTAGATATCTTAAAGCTTTGCATACTTTTGCCTTCTCCTCTGGGAGAGAAAAAATAGAGATTGAAGGATAGAGGTAGCACCTTAAATGTCTGCAAGGCTTAACAGATCACCTCACCCTTAAATTAAGAAAATCCACTCACCCTATTCTCCCATTGACTGAAAATATCAATCTTGCCCACGAGGCCTGCTCTTGGTTTTGTGTTCAGACTGAAGGTGGCTCCCCCTAACTAAAATTAGTGATCATGGATTAATTTTGAATCCCCAAAGAGCAAAGTAGACTCAATGATCTAAATGGGAAAGATTTATCTCATAAGACTGCTCATTTGAAATTCTATCTTCTTACTCTATAGTGTTAAGACAGAAATTTTATGCATGCTTACTCAGCAGTAAATCCCACTGTGTTCAGTGGCAAATACTCCTGGGGGGAAGAGATTGCACTGAAGCCCTATTATATGATTTTGTTTGTTTAGTCTATTTTTAATATCTGTACAGAATTTATTAATAGTGTGCAATTATAACTACATAAAATAATGCATTGTCAGCAACCAAAACTAATGACTTTTTAAATTGAAAGAGAAAACTAGGAAGCAGGATTATAAAGTCCAATGTCTGTTTCTTCCCTAGTGAGCATGACTACTATTTTTGAGGGGAAAGGCAGGGGTAAGAACTAAGTTGAGTTTCTCCAGAAGAAATAAAAATAAAATGCAGATGGTATCTTCCAAAGGATTTTTAAAATATTGTTTTGAGGTACAGAAGAATGGTGAATGAACTCTTTAATTTAATGCAAGACAGCAGTGAGGTATACAAATTGAAACAGATTATGAATTTGAGCCATGAACTGCTAGTAATAATGTAATGCATTATTGATTGGTCTCCATTACTCATCTTGCTGTAGTTGGAATGCTGAGCCAGTTGAAACCTGGATATAGGTCCAAAGAATGCTTGGTTATTTCAATTATTTAATTTGCTCTACTTATATACGTATGTATTTTGTGAAATGGAGAGAATGCCCCCTCTTCCACTGGTGTCAATGTACCTTACTTAGTTTTGTTAGGTAAAGGTAAACCATTTGCTGTTCTGCGTTAAGTAGTCATGTGTCCTAAATTGAATTTAATCTATTAAAATGGTCACATTACAGCAGGATCTAAACAGTGTGCTACTTGCCTCCAACGGTAGCTCACCTATGGAAAAACACATGTCAATATAGCCTACAGTAGAGAAACAGCCTTTCACTAGAGCCAGCCAATCAAGGACAAAGTAAATGCTAGAAATTATATAGATGGTCATCCAACACATCAAAGACCACCCAGTTGAAGAATACAGTATATACTGCCTATTTCAGTGGTAGTCTGTTTTTGTAGCCAAGATGGTTATGCAAAGCTTTGGAGGGATGAGTTAAAACAAAAGTAGCCTCATTGATTCATGGTTCCCAAGGCCTTGATTAGTAATTCTAGAAGCCAGAAGGTAACTAGGAGTCAATGAAGACATCTGAGAACTTCTTCTAGCTACTGGAACAGCTAGAAGAGTCATCAAACAATGCAATCTACTCACTGTAGCAAATTGCATCATCTAAGTGACATGAAATGCCTCACTGAGGCAGAGCATGGCTGCCTGTGCAACCTAGTTACTAAGATGCTCATTACTATATGCTTTTTTATTATTGTTGTTGATATCCGACATTCTAGCAATCTAGTCAACTGTCATATGAATGCCATGCTTATCCAGCTGCTTTAATTCAAGTATATTTTTGCACTCAAAGTGACCAAACTCAGATTAGGAAAAGAAAAAATAATATCCTGAGCATAAAATCTGCCCACCAGACCACTTCATCTGAAGGGTAAAATCTCACATGAGACATCACTTCTTTCCCACAGGTTCAACCCTTTCATCTCTAAAGATAACTTTAACTGTTCTCTATCCATGAGTTTGCATTGCAAGCAGATGTGTTTGTAAAAATTTACAGCTAGCCACTTCCCAATATGTTTATCTTGCCACTAGTGTATTGCCATCTTGCTATGAGACCAAGGAACTATAGAACAATTAGTACATTAGTTCACCATCACAGGCCTAGACTCATGTTGGCTTATGAATCTTCAGAAATCAGTAGAAGGGTCACACCTATATGATCCTGTTCTAAAAACCACTTCATGCAGTGATATCCACATTTTATCTGAACAGGGTTATAACAAGGATAGATGAAGACCCACATCAAGAAAAGAAGCCATTAGATGATATAGGTGGAAGGAGAACTAGCATCAGAAAAATGAGGGGGAAAACTTGGTTTCATTGCCTGGAAATCAACTGTGCTCAGATGCAGCCTCACCCTATGATCTCAGGATCAAGACCTACCAGGAACATTGTCATAGGGCTGCGCTAATGCAAAAATGTTCGTTACTAATCCACAACTGTCCTCCTCTGCGATGACTCTGGGTGACTTCAAAGTGTTTGGATTATCTCATAATAACTATGCATCATAATAACAGCGTCTCAAACACGAGAGATTTCAAAATCCCATTCAAAGCTTTTGGGCTTCTTCATTTGGCGATTTTAAACCACATCAAACATCATTTGAGCCATAAGCATTCCTACCTGGGCCAGGGTAAAATACTGTTGCAAAACTGAATGATTTACAATTGGCACTCATCGGGACTTTTGCAGAAATTCCCCTGCTGTGTATTCTCTTATTGTTCTGGCAAGGCCTTTGCCTTGAAGTGATACGATTACAAAATAAGGATTAATATTTAAAGATTGCAAAAGCTTAAAAACAAACCACATAAAAATACCCTACGCAAGTGAGAAAGGCAATGATTTAAAACATTGACTTTTGTAGTGTCAACATTCTGTCTGCTTCAATGAACTAATCCACCACCCGCTCCCCCAAAAAAATTACCATACAAAAAATTGCTATTCTATGGCAGCCTGTTGCTTTTCCTGTATTCACTAAAAAAATAATAATCCCGGCTTGTGCAAATGTACGTAGATGGCTTCTCTTGCTATTTACTAAACATGTATTTAAGAGCTCTTAAAAATGTCTTTGCTCAGCTCTGCCCTCTTATTTTCTTGCCTTGCCAGCCTTCAAACCTGCAAAGTAACAACTCCACCCCATCTAACTCAGCTTCCCTCCTGCCAATTCCAAGTTACATTTTATATAGCAGTCTTTTGGCCTCATGGACACAGTATGGTTTTTCCCTGTTTGCATCCAATAGTTCTTTCCCAGAACTCAGGAGACCACTTGCTTGCAAGCTAGATCTACAAGAACAGTTTTGCTTAAAGAGACATCAAGGAATTTGACCTCTTTCCAAGTATGGCAATAGGGTGAACATGAGCACCACATGATTGCTATCGAATTCAGTCCAAACATTCATGTTACATCAAGAAGCAGCGATCTGGAAAGAGCAAAGCTCACTCTTGCTTGAATGAATCTCTCAGGACAAATGCAAAGTCTGGAGAAATCACAGACACTGTAAACAGGTCAGATTCTTAGGTGTAGATATTCTTGTTCCTACAGCCCACTGCCCTGTAAGGCCAGCCAAAGTTACTGGAATGAATTCATCAGAGTCAATGCAGGATAACAGATAGTAGAAAATCAAGAACTGTTGTCTTCTACTCCTGGGTACAGGTACAGGATACAGGGCTTAAATAACAGGGCTCATACTAACAGTGCAAGCAATTCAGCAGAGCAATTCAGAGAGATGGTAGGTGAGCCTCCCCTTCAAGAGATTAGTCAAACAGAGGCTGGACAGTGACCTGTTGGGAGGTGCCTTCATCTGCATTCCTGTCCTGAGCAGAAGTTGACATTCATGACAGAGGACACATTCTAGATCTATGTAGTCATTCATTAACATTCTTTAATGATCTTCCCATTCCTCTTATTGCAATTGGAGGCATCATAATTTTGGAAATATTTAGAATCAAAATGTTTGAACTTTGACAACATATTCTGGACCTTTCTCAGTGCTCTTCTCAGACACTGTCTGAAATCAAATTTCCCCACCCTTCAAGTTTTCTCTGGGTTATGTTGTGCTGTCTTCCTGCATTGGAACATTGATCCTTCTGACTTTTGTCTTCTCGACTTTCATTCTTTCATCAGGAAAGAAAAAATAATGTTAGATACAGATATGATGAATATACTGATTTCAATCCAGTAGTAGCTAGTACTGTTCAGAGAGGGTATTAATCCAAAGAAAATGGTTGCAGGTCTGCATCAGCAATGAAGCCTGATCAATAATTGATTCTCTGGACTTCCGGGGGGCGTGGCCTGTTGCCGAGGAGGGCTCCACCGAGCTCCTCAGAGATCTGGTCTGTATATCTAAATAAGATCATAGATAGCACCCCTTTTTGGCTAAGAAAGGGGCAGGGAGGATAGCCCCGTAGGTTAGGATCTAATCGTAAACCACAGCCTTTTTTTTTTTTTTGGCTGTGGAAAGAGATTAGTTCCGGCCGAAGCGGAGCTCTTATCTCCAGCC
Organism: Thamnophis sirtalis; assembly: GCF_051295495.1. NCBI lineage: Eukaryota > Metazoa > Chordata > Lepidosauria > Squamata > Natricidae > Thamnophis > Thamnophis sirtalis. Next base: position 99,317,515 of record NW_028261383.1, read on the forward strand.
ATTTCTTCTCAGCTGCCTTTTTTTTTTTGGCAGCCCCAGACAGGCTAGCCCCCCCCAGGACAAGATAAAGTTTTTTCAAGCTAGAATTGATACGGGCGGGTCCCACCCCTGTGAGATTTATGTTTTCAGTACTATCGTAAATACCAGCACCATTCGTCTTAGAGACTTCTTTGTCTAATTAGACCTCAAAATGGCGATTTCTCTCCGTGGATGATTGATATACTTAGCCGGTGTTATCTTCCTGCAGACTACTCCTTAAGAAAATAAATTTTTCTTCTCTGGAAATAGAGGGGAGCGAAGCTCTGCTTACTTGCTTATTTATTATGCCACCCAAATCAAAGAAGCGTCTTGCTACAAAAGAATTTAAAGAATTTTCATTGGAAACACAGCCTTTGTCTCCTATGTCTTCTGCTGGGGAACTTTTAACACAGGAATATCTCCTTAAAATGCTTAACGCTTTTAAGAAAGAAATCAGGGAATTTGTATTGGAATTATTTGATGATTTACAATCTAAAGTTAATCAAATGAAGGCGAATACTTTTGCAGCTGTGTCTGCCCTGTCAGATTACTCTGCTGAAATAGAAAACAAATTGGAAAGTCTGGAGAAGGCTAATTTTAATTTGACTACCAATATTCAAATTTTACAAGAAAAAATTAGAAATAACGAAGAACAGCTTATGATACTAAATTTTAATAGGAAGGCATTTGCAATTAGAGTCAGAGGATTCCGTGAAAAGAAGCAAGAGAATTTAAAACAGACCTTTGCTGAAGCCTTCAGCCATGCGCTGGGAAGCCCGGGACTTAACTTTGATTGGCAGATTCGGAAAATCTATCGCCAGAACTCATTGATAGCGGAACAGCGACAGCTCCCGAGGGACATAATTATACATTTCTCTACAAAAGAATCTAGAAACGCGATTGTGCAAAATTTTCATAATAACAGGCTCCGAATTGATGACCAGGACCTGATTGTCTTCAAAGATATTCCTTTCCAGATGTTGAGAGCAAGAAGGGACTACGCCTTTTTAACTAAAGAGCTTAGGAGTCAACAGATTCGATACAGATGGGAGGCCCCTGCCGGCATCACGGTTACATTTGAGAATCAAAGATTTCGTCTTAACTCTGTTTCGGAGGCTCAAGATTTCTATTGTAGGATTCTGAAGGCGGGACTTCCTGACGCGCTTGGAGGAGAGGAGAGACAAGCGGAAGGAGAAAGCAAACGGCTGGCCATGCGGCTGCAAGATGGAGGGGGCAGCCCCTCCTCCCTCGGAGAAACAGAAGAACGCAGATCGAGAATTTAGACACTTCAAAAGACTTCCTAAAGTTGAGGACTGAATGGGGGTTTGAGACCTCTCTCCGGTAGAAAAAGTGGACTAATTCTTATCAGAAGGGAAAGCTGGACGAAACTACTTTGAGCTAGACTCTAAAGTAACGTTAGCATAAATTTGATAGTGGTTAAAAGAATGCGGAATGATTTATGTTGTTTAAACTTTGTTAGATGGGACTATTTTAAAATAGAAGGTTAACTGACTCTTGCTGAAAGTATTATTTGAAAATGATCCATGCTATTTAACTTTTATTTGAAGGGAAAGTTGGTTGTTATAGTTCTGAGTTACTTTTTAAATAAACGCTAGTATAAATTTGATAGTGGTAAATATTAGACAAGCAAGAGATGAGGGTAAAATGCATGTGGAATGAATTACGTTATTTGTGGTAAATACCAGACAAGCAAGGGAAGAGGGCAAAATTTACGTTGTTTAAAGCTTATTAGAACAGGAAGCTGCTTGGGATTATCTTAAGATAACTGTAAAAAGAATGCGGAATGATTTATGTTGTTTAAACTTTGTTAGAAGGGACTACCTTAAAATAGAAGGTTAACTGACTCTTGTTGAAAGTATTACTGGAATATGTGGAATGATTCATGCTACAAATCGCTCTGAGCTATATTTTAAACAAATGTTAGTATAAATTTGATAGTGGTAAATATCAGACAAGTGGGGGATGAGGGTAAAATGCATGTGGAATGAACTAAGTTATTTAAATTCTACTAGAAGGGGAAGTCGGTTGGAATTATCTTAAGATAGAAATTGATTCCTGTGTAAAGTAATATCTGATCTATGCTGCTTAACTTTACTAAGAAGGGGAAATCTGGTTAGATTATTTTGAATTACGGTTTGAAAAAGGGGTAAAGAAAGATCATTTACGTTGTTTAAATTTTACTAGAAGGGAAAGTTTGATTACTTGTCTGTAAAGTTATATTTGAATATATGGCAGGAACTATGCTGCTTAAATCCTATTGGAAGGGATCATGAGGTTTAGGAAGGGAACGGGAGAGTCTACAGAAGATCGGGGTAAATAGCAAAGAAGTAAGAGACGAGAATAAAATATAGATAGAATGATTTATACTATTTAAGCATAGATAAAGATGGGGGGCTGAGATCAACACAAAGAGTGGTTTCTTTTTTTTTTTTTTTTCTTTTTTATATATTACTTTTATTTTTTAATCCATATGTATACAAGATATTTTAGATAGAAGGTAGTGCCAGGTGTGGGCCCTGGGAAGCCGGGAAGATTAGGGATGGGGATTGTGGGGGGTGGGGTGGGGGGGGGCTTAACATAATCTTAATAAGAACTAGAATGTATTTATATACGGTGGTTCCTTTTTTTATTATTATTATTATTATCTTTTTTTTTTCCTTGGTTCATTTTACATTTATTAGATCAAACAACACTCGAATAAAGGCATACACCAAGGAGGGAGGTAGAGGGAAGGAAGAGGGAGGAGTAAGGAAGGAGTAAGGGGAATGTAAGGAGTAAGGGGAATGTAAGGAGGGTGTCTGGGGAGTAAGGGGAGAAGGAAGGTTTGAGGGGAAAGGGAAGTAGGAGGGGAGTGTTAGAGGGAGAAAGGAAAGTTGGAGGGGGTAGATGGGGTGTATGGAGGATGCAAGGGTTAGGTGGGGTTGTGAATGATGAGTTGTGTTTCCTTTTTATCTGATTGTTTTATTCCTTTTTTCTTTTTTTTTCTTCTTTTCTTATAGTAAATACCCTGTGTATAAATGATTGCAAATGGAATGTGAAAATTGAAAATTGAATAAAAAGATAATGCTAAAAAAAAAAAAAAAAAAAAAATAATAATTGATTCTCTGATAAACCATCTGTTATCCACAGACTAGGTACGATAACACAAACCTGTCTACAAAAATCTCACCACCATCAACTTTGCTTTTCATGTCGCTTCATGCATAGATGATTTACTGTGTTATTAATCATACGCTTGAAGCGACTTGAAGCGACAGAACAAGCAAAGTTGATGGTGATGAGACATGAGAGAGAAAAAGTGATGGGATTCTCCTCCCGTAGATCTTGCAATCCCGTTCAAATGTTTTCAGAAAGGTTCAGGGGTGAGCTGCTACAGGTTCAGGACAACCCCTAGCTAACGTTATAGCCAGTTCGGAGAACCTCCAAATCCCACCCTGTCTGCCCCACCCTGCCCTTCCCAGTAGTCTCCACGCAACCCATTTTGGATGCAAGATAAATGAAGGGCCCACACGGAAACTTGATGGGGGGGAAACGGGCCTCCCGGAAGTTCCAGAGGTCAGAAACTGACCCATTTCCAGCCTCCGGAGGGCCTCCAGAGCCCAGGGGAGGCCATTTTCACCCTCCCAGAGGCTCGAGGAAAGCCTCTGGAGCCTGGGGAAGGCAAAGCACTCCCCCTTGCCATGGTACATGAGGCTGACTAGGCCGTGCCCACCATGGCCACGCTCACCCAACAACCAGGCAGAGAACCCATTGCTGAAACTTTGGAAGCCCACCTCTGGAAAGGTTCCAGGGATATTTAATGCTCTGATCATTATCCCACATCATTATCCCACATCATAGGTCTGCAACCACCTCTAAATAGTGATTCTTTAATAAATGGGCAGTGTTGTGCCCATTTGTAAGACCAAGAAGTATTTAGGCACCTACAAAAACCCGGGCCATCATCAGTCCACCCCCATGTAGAAAGATAAGCTTCCTAAAAATTTCCTTACCATTCAAGTAACTCATAGACAACACCATTTACCTAGCCAAAATGAATAAAGGGCTTAGAAAGAACAAAACAGTTCATAATTTTAAAAATTATGCTTTCAATCACCCACATGATGTCACAGATGGAGAAACATCTCTTCCCAACCATGATTGGGTAATTATTTTTAAATTTTCTTCTGTATACGGAAATTAGCGTTTCTTTTTTGCAAACCTACATTCTTTTATAAGTGTCAAAGATTGTTAATTCTGCGGTGGAAACTTTAAGGGGGAAGCTAAACCCTGAAAAATTACAACAGTAGAAAATCTGGACTTAGATTAGTTTAATAATGATGCTGTAAAAGTTGGGACATGTTGGCATATGAATAAGTATCACCATCCTGAACACTGACTAGTTTTTCTCGTAATGCTGGAGACTTTCAATTCTGCTTGGAACCAAGCTAAGGTTAGCAGTACAGTGCAGGTGGCCCTCGACTTACAACAGTTCATTTAGTGACCATTCAAAGTTACAATGGGGCTGAAAAAAGTGATTTAGCACCATTTTCACACTACGACCATTGCAGCATCCCCATGATCAGCTGGTCAAAATTCAGACACTTTGCAACTGACTCATATTTCTGACAGTTGCAGTGTCCTGGCCTCATATGATCATCTCTTATGACCTTCTGACAAAGTCAATGGGGAAGCCAGATTGGCTTAAAAACCATATTACTAATTTAACAACTAAAGTGATTCACTTAACAACTATGGCAAGAAAGGTCATAACATGGGACAAAATTCACTTAACAATAATCTTGCTTAACTATAGAAATTTGGGGCTCAATTGTGGTCATATGTCAAGGACCATCCGTATTAATTTGTCCTAGTTCCGCAGTCAGAATAAAAGGTGACTTCTGCAGAGTTTTGTGGGAAGCCCAGACATGCCTGAGCACAGAATTACAAAATACAATTTGGGCATCAGAGTGTATTCCATCAGTAGAAAAAATACACATGAAGGTGCTTTTCCAGGAAGTTTCAGAGATCTACCCCATCTCTCATCAAGGTAATATTCCATAAATCCTAACTTCCTCCTAAGCAATATTGCATAGGCATGAGTCATCTAAGAATCCAGCTATGCTACTCCTGTAAGCAGGCTAGCTGTCATTGAAGTAAGGACCTATAGACAACCACTCGTATCCTAATTCTGCTTTTGTGAAACCTCTGCCAGTTTTTTTCCAGAGAATATCACTGCTTATATGTTCTCATCCTTCACTGTAATCACTTGAAAGCTGCCATCAGTTGGACATTTTTGTACCAAAATCTTTTAGTATTCTCAGTAAGCCAAGGATAACATGGAATTGCCTGAGAGGAACTACTAGCGTGATTATCTATTGCTTTCGTCGTGTCATAAGAAGGGGCAAGAAAGCAGCTGGAAAAAGAGTAAAAGAAATATATTCTCTCTAGTATAAGCATTCCGCTGAATAATGTTTCCTTCTAAATTATTCTCTTTTGCTCTTTCTGGTTTGATTATAGGACCCAGTAATTGTTTTCTGCAATCAGTCTGACGTAATAGATGCATAAGAATAGGCTATGAAGCAATATTATACCTGTTCTCCTTCCCTCCCTCCTTTTCATGTTAAGCACAATATCTGATAAAACCTTCCAAGGAAAATTGGGAGTTGCTTTGTGCCAAGTCTACAATTGGATTATGTAGCGTCCGTCTCCTGGCAGAAATTCACTAGGATTTCGTATGGGACAAGGTCATCTTAAGAGACATGGGATTCTGTTTATGTAAATAAATGTATTTTCATTGAGTGACAGATACTCCATAGGATTATTTTTTGAAAGTCGTTTTTTTATCATAACAAAAAAATGCTACTCAAATACAGCCTAGACCAGTGATGGCAAACCTTTTTGGCGCACAGTTCCAAAACTGGAAAGTGCATGTGTGTGTATGCACACCAATGCACCAGAACACCGGAAACCGGACAACTCGATGGCCACGCACATGCACGTGTCAGAATCCTGATGACCAACTTGTCAGCACGCATGGGCATGTCAGACAACCAATGATCAGCTGGCAGAGCTAGAGCGATGGCGCATGAGCCCACAGAGAGGGCTCTGTATGCCACCTGTGGCACATGTGCCAAAGGTTCACCATCATGGACCTAGACTCATGTTGGCTTATGAATCTTAGAAATCAGTAGAAGGGACAAACCTATATGATCCTGTTCTAAAAACCACTTCATTCAGTGATATCTACATTTTATCTGAACAGGATTATAACAAGGAATCCAGGGTTATCTTTGGCTTAATTTTGATTTTATTAAGCAGAACCTCTGGACAAAACTATTTTCACCCTTATTAACTTCTTTGTTTTCATTCTTCTGGGCTGCAGAAGAATGAAAGGACATACCAAATGACCATTTCTACTATTGCAGAATGTATGTGCATGACAAGATAGGCCCATTTAATTCAACAAATATTTGCCTTGGGTTTGGTATTAGCTTGACTGATTTGCACAGAGTTGCTATGCAAGTTATTCTCGCTGCTATCTGCTTAGTGGGTTATAACTGCTCACTGTGATTAGGAAGGAATTTAGTGCAGTGGGGAAGTTTGGCAAATGTGAAAACACTTGACTAAGATAACATAGCAAACTGCACTATATATCATTTAGCTATCATATTTATTGTACAGCCAAAGGCAGAAGCTGGAGTGGTGTTGGGTGATTCCAAGATGATGTAGAAACCATAATTCAACTCTAAATAACACAAGCACAAGCGCCAGCCTTATTCTAAATTGGCAAGCGCCTGAATTCTCAGATTCGTGTTGTTATACAAGAAATATCCCCTGCTTTGAAATTCCTATTTTTAAAAAAAGAGTCACCTGATTTAAATTTAATTGCTATACGCTCATATTGTTCAAAAGGCAAACTCTTAAGAGTCTGCTGGTTGCTATGGAACCAAATATGGTGCTTTTCTGGGAGGAAATCCTACATATGCACCATATTCTTAACCAACCAGCACATGTACTCCAATCATGCTATCAATGAAGATAAAGCTGGGTTATTTCCAAGTCCCCTCATGCTTCCTGGCTCATTCTACCCTTGCTGCTTGGGACCACCATTATACCCCCCCTTTTTTTGGTACATGGACTCTTTCCCAAAGTGGCAAATTCTTCACATGTGTAGAATTCTCCAAGCACCATGACCATTCCTGAGAATTGTGTGTGTTCCTCCAGTCAACTGCAGAACAAAATTCTCTCAGAAGCAGTTTTTCCTAATGGGCAAAATGAAGTGTTGACTTGAAAAGCATAAAAATGCTTCATTGGTTACCAAGGTAATGAGTCAGGCAAAATAATAATCATAAATGGAAGAGGAGTAGCATATGAATTTATTGAGTTAATCACACCGCTTAGTAATGACTGTCAAGAAAGTAATCATCTTCTACCAAATACTTGAATTTGTTTTTTGGGAGATTTTAAATAGAACAAAATAGAATTCTTTATTGGCCAAGTGTGATTGGTGTATAAGCTGTCACTTTACATACAAGCAACAAGTGATAAATCATTATCATAATCATAAAATACATTCATCATAAATCATAAGACACAACACTCAGTGATAGTCATAGGATACTAAATAAGCAATCAACATAAATCATACAAGGATACTAAATAAAACAATATAAATCATAAGATAGCAATAGCACTTTGACATATACTGCTTCATAGTGATTTACAGCCCTTTCTAGCTGTTTGCAGAGTCAGCCTATTGCCCTCAACAATCCGGGTCTTCATTTTATCTACTTTGGAAAGATGGAAGGCTGAGTCAATCTCGAGCCTAGCGAAATTCAAACTGCCAAATTTCAGGCAGCTGGCATTCAGCAGAAGTAGCCTGCAGTACTGCATTCTAACCACTGTGCCACCAGCTCATACCAGATACAAGCAACAAAGTTATAGTCAAAAGTGGATAAGGAAATAGGTAAAAGAAAAGATGAGACGGATAATAGTAATACAGCCTACTAGGTAGTTTGACAGGGTTGTGGGAATTAGTTGTTTAATAGAGTGATAGCAGGGGGGACGACTGTCCTTGTGTCTACTTTTGGTGTGTAATGTCCTATAGCACCGTCTTGAGGGTAGGGGTTGAAACAGTTTATGTCCACGATGTGAGGGATATTTCCACAGCCCTCTTTCTGACTTACGCAATATACAGGTCCTCAATGGAAGGCAGGCTGGTAGCAAAAAAAATTTTTTCCCTGCAGTTCCAACTATTCGTTGAAGCCTGTGACTTTCTTGTTTGATTGTAGTGCCAAACCAGACAGTTTATAGAGGTGCAAATGACAGATTCAATAATTGGCATCCAAGAAGTTAAGAAAGTAGGGAGGGCTAAGTAGGATCAAGAAGGGGGTGGGAACAGTAAATATGTGTTTTTCATTTCCATTGGTAGTTAATTTGATTCCTCCCTTATGTAGTTGACACTTATCTGCCTTCTAGCGCATCGTGATACTTCTTTGTTTGCAAATTGATATTCTGTCTTAACGACACTCATGCTATATAGATACAGCAGGCCTCCAATGTTAAAGTATGTTACAATTTAGTAAGAGCCTCCAAAGGGGCTTTAGAGAGCATTGAATAGCTCTGAGGCTACAGGCTACACACGTTTGTCCAATACTGAACCTCTTCCATTTGATGTAGTAGCTAAATCATAGAAGCATTAAGCTGAAGGTTGCCTCGGAAATCATCTAGTTTTCTCACTACTTAGGGCAGAAACTGCTAAAGCAGGCCTGGGCATTTTACAGCCCCTACGTCATATCCAATCATTTGATTGTCCCTGTCTAACCCACATGAGGTCAATCAGAAATTAGAAATCAAATGTAATTAAGTGTGTGCCTTTCACTCAATACAATGCTTTTATTTTGAAGGTGACAGCTATTTTTTTTTCAATGTATATATCTCCATGCATGCATGCCTATGCCTTAATGTTCTTTTGCCCCCCCCCCCCCAATAGTCTCAGTTTCTCGTGTGGCTCCTTGGGGAAATTAATAGCTCACCCCTGCACTAAAGCATTTCAGGTAAAAGATTTCCAGTTTTTAAGATATCCAGTGAAGGGGAACTTAACTTTTCTTGAGGTGGCCACCTAAAGTTACTTCAGCAATGACAGTGGCATAGCATGTGATTCATTTTGGTTAAATGCAGCAGTCAAACATTTATATTCACCAGATCTGATAACTACATTGACATACTGTTTTTCTGTACTTTTAAAGCAATTGTTTTACTGTTGGTGGCTATTGCCCAAGGACGGTATGTGGTTAGTGATGTTAATTTTAAAATCTGCCATCCCTTTCTCCAGCAATAGCTTTCCCCCATTGTTAGCACCAAGGCAGCAGAATCATGTAGCTATGTGAATGCAATCATGCAACTTCATTACAAATGGGAAACGTTACACATTGTGTTCCTGTACCTCGTCTTTATAACTTTTTTCGATTTGTCTGGTTTTTCGATTGAATACATGTAGAAAGGAAAAGCATTTGTAAGGACACAGTGACAATGAGATTTAAGACAAGATCAATGTTAGCCGATGTGGCACTGATAATGGGAGTGGGATTAAGCATAAACCTTTAATTAAGTGAACCTTCTACAATTAACTACCTGACCCACTGACACAGTTTTGTGTGGCTACTCTGGCAGAGGCAATTGTGTGCAAATAATCAGCACAGACTTTTAGAGAATAACAAGGAAAAGTGAGCTTCTACCAGAAAGACCTCAGTTCAATGCTTCCATGTTTAACTCCCCAGGAATGTACCAAATTGAGGAGAGGGTAATGATGTCACACCTGGCCTACCATGACACAACTGATAAAACTACATTTGTATCGTTAGTGTGATGTCATACCATGTGTGATCTCATTGTGGTTTTTACAACTTACCTATGTTCAGCCTCTTTGCTTTACATTTACTTTCCCAAACGTCTCTTTCCAGCAAGGGGCCATCATTAACTTTGTTTTGGTTTTATGGGGCAGAAGGAGAGGTTGACTTTAAGTATACATCCCACGGGAACTCATAAAATACCACTGGGTGTTGGATCCATGCTTTTTATGTTACCTTTTTTTAATTCTGCTTCATTCATATAAAATTTCACTAGTAATTTTGATCGCCACACTACAAAAAAGATGTTGAGACATTGGAAAACGTTCAAAGAGGAGCAATTAAGATGATCAAAGGCCTGGAGACTAAGCCATATGAAGAACTGCTGCAGATTTTGGGTTTGGAAAAGAAGAATTAGGGGTGACATGATAGTAGTAGTCCAGTATTTGAGGGGCTGCCACAAAGAAGAGGGGGCCATATTCTTCAAAGCACTAGAGGGCAGGACACGAAACAATGGTTGGAAACTAATCAGAGAAGCAACCTAGAATTAAGGAGAAACTTCCTAACAGTTAACCAGTGGAACAGCTTGTCTTCAGAAATCACAGTTGCTCCATCATTGGAGGTTTTTATGAAGAGACTAGACAGTCACTTATCTGAAATAGTACAGGTCCCCCTGCTTGAGCAGGGGACTGAACTAGAAGATCTCCAAGGTTTGGTTCTATTCTATTTTATTCTTTTCTATTCTTTCCTCACAAACTGCCTTAATGCAATAACCTGATGCTGTTGCATATAATTCCCCAGAGGCAAAGGAGCTTCACATCCTTTGAGAGCTACATTTATTCAAATGTCAACAACAGGACATACTTATATTCTAAGTCAGCTGATTGCAAACATATTCATGTCAATGCATCTAGGCACATATTGTGCGTAAAAGCATAAATACATGCCATATCAGCATGAAAGTTGATAGAAAGGAATCCTTCAGAGCCATCACCTCATCAAACCATGATGTTGTGAAGGATATCAGTCATTTAATATTAAATTGTTGAGATGTGGGACCTGAGAAGAATGTACTATATTGAACCATCTTTGCCTCCCTCCCCTACTTCTCTAGATACTTTTTAATCATTATAAGTGATTTATATATGAGAGCTTTATGGACAGGAAAGCAACTTAAATATACAGGGAAAAGAAACTAAACAAATAAAGGCCCCTAGTAAAACCTAATTCCAAGGAGTTAGTGGGTAATCACATTTTGATTCCACAAGAACTTTTCTCAGAGCCATTTAAAACAAACTCAAAATATAATTGATAGCATTAAAAATAATGTAATTGCTACCAGTTAAATTTTTGATAACAAAGATAGATTCTTGCCCTTTCTTTAAATACTGGGACAATGGGGCAACTCCCCTGGAGAGGGGAGGACATGATAATTTAAGAGATACATAGGAGAAGGCCCTCTCCAATGTACCAATGTACATCTGAGTTTCTGGCAATGGAGGGCCCTTCATGAGAGTCTCTTCTGCTACTTCAACACAGGAAGAAAATCCCCTAGATAGTCAGGCCTTACACCACTTAGGGCTTTAAAAGTCCATAGCAAGCATGTGAATCAGTGCATTTCCAAACTATGGAGCTGATATTTGTAGGAGAGTTCAATCCTGCCCCAGTCTTCAAATCCAGCATTTTTCCATCCCAATACTATAGCACCCTGATTTGTCTGGATTTCATTTCATTTCTCCATTATTCAGCTCATTGTCAAGATTAGGCAACTCTAAACTATTATGATTTGATGTATTGGTCCACAGAGTTATCCTGTGGTAAAATGGGCAGCCAATGAATTTTACAAGCAAATAAATAAAATTCACACAACATACTAAACGTGTGCCTGGATTCCCATACATACTGAACCTTAAACATTTCATCCATTTTAGCCTAGTCTAGTATTTTTTACAAAGGCATCCAAGTTTGTAAACCATACACTGCTTTAAACATAATGTGTTCAGCAATCTATCGTGATCCTCAAACATGACAGTAAAACAAAACTCACATTTAGAAATCACAAATGGCCGGGTTCACATGTTGTACTGAGTCAGAGTAAGTGATTCTGTGAGTTACTGTTTTGTGTGGATTAAACCTAATGTTACAGAATTTGCATTAACACAATCCTGCCAGCCTTGTTCTACAAACATGTGCAATATTTCCACTAGGCAAATACATTCAGCATAGCATTCCAAAGGCATACTGAATTTAAACATTGTTGGCCCCTCTACCTGGGGAATAAGGGGACATGACATTCCAGAAGAGATGGTTAGTGTGTAGTAAGTCTGCTTAACACAGAAGGCATCAGAGCTGTGGTGACACAGTGGTTAGAATGCAGTATTGCAGGCTAATACTGCTGCCAGCAGTTTAATTCTGACCAGCTCAAGGTTGACTCAGCCTTCCATCCTTCCAAGGTTGGTAAAAATGAGGACCCAGATTGTTGAGGATAAGATACTGACTCTGCAAACCACTTAGAGACGACTGTAAAGCAATACGAAGCCGGAGGTGGGCTGCACTTATGTTCACAAGTGGTTTGCTGGATATGAGCCTGAGTGCGCACTATCTTCGCTCACATATGCTCCTTTGGGAGTGAAATGGAGCTTCAGAGAAGCAGATAATCAGTTCAGGCGGCTCCGGTGATTAAAGCAGGGGCAGTGTAAAACTCAGGTGGGCAGTGAGCAAGAAAGTTTGTTATAAATGGATAGCTTAGCACAAGGGCAGGTGGATGGGCCCAGCCAGCGATCAAAGCTAAGGGTTCACTGAATCTGCGCAACTACATAGCAGCCCACCACTGCATGAAGCGGTGTATAAGTCTAAGTGCTATTGTTAATGCTGTCAATCTTGGAATACTTGCCCTACCTCTCAAACATGAAAATAATGATCAAGTCTCTCTGAAAGGAATCGATAGAACGTCTATTAGTAGAATGGATCAGTCTACCATTTTCAATGCATACTGAAGGTGATAAAAATATTAAAAATAGCTGGGGCACCATGCGGAGATACATATTCAGGAAGTAGATTTTATTTTCAGCTGTTCCCTGGGGGAAGAGTCTGAAGTTTTCCTTGGGGGGGGGGGGGAAAGCAGCGTTAAAGAAACTATGACTGACTTGAATTCTCGGAATATAATGACAAGGAAAAAAAATGGAACGTTTTTGACAGTATTGTTCTATGTGACAAGACTGAAGTTGACTCAACTGTTAAAAAGCAAAGGAACAATTCAAATTATAATGAAGTTGCATCAAGTGATAACAATTCCTCCGCATTAAAGAATGGAGGCGTTTTGGGGAATTTAATCACACGAAGTATGTAAATAGGAAACTCTGCTGTCTTTGTGAAAGGCTAGTCCATGAGAAGGTTCAAGAAATAGCTTGAGAAGAAACAGCATTCATGGACAGACTAAATGATAAAGAAATCCTATAACCTAGCATAAGGTGTCTTCTCCGTATTTTGATATATTGAAGCACTTTTTGAGATTATTTTTCTCCACAGTGTGCCATACAGCCACATCACAGCTGTCCTCTCTAATTTCTTCTTTACGGGACTCTGCTAAATGAGTTCCCAAGACACTTGAGGCAGAGGCTTCAGACAGCACAGAGAAGCGAAGTTGGCTTTTAAAAGAGGGTTGAAAGCATTCAACCATACATATTTCAGACCTCATGCAATTATTTCAGGAAGCCTGAAATGATCTCTAATGGTGAGATTCAATTTTGTTTTGTTTTTCTAGAAAAGTTTTTATCAGAACCTTGTTTCTTGTCTTAGCAGAGAGGGAAGGAATCTGTATTCCATCTAAATGTATATAATTTATATTGAAAAACCAAAAAAAAGGAGCATATTTTATATTTTAACTTTTGTAGCACTGTACTTGACAATATGGCAGGTTCGTGTGAAGGATATGAAGATGCCAAAGAAGGACAAGTGATATCATATTGATCACAGAATCATTATGCAAAGTTGCAACCATCATGCAATGATACCAATAGAGCATTTGCATGATTAATGTCATGATGTCATCTTTGCTTCAATTGGTTGACCAATCTTATGACATCATCCATAAATAGTAATGTTCCTGATAGCACATTGCACAGGATGCCACCATCTACACTCTTCTATGATATCAAATAGGTGTTCACCTGGTCCTCTTTAATAGAATCACAGCCTATATGTTTCTGCTTTCAGGGAATTCCATTGCGTGACCTTTAAGAAATGAACTGTTTGTGGAATCTGTAACCAGGATCAGAATTTTTTCATTTCAATTGACAATCTGTATCAGTGGATGGAATTGGTGTAAATGATAAAATGGATACATGAAGATATGAAGATAGTTCTCTCTTTATATGACTACATATTCTAGTGGGCTTCTCTGTCTGACGTACTGACTTTCCACATCAGGGAGTCTCAAGCAGGAATGTGGGGAGGTACAAGTAGCAATCAGACAAAGTTACACTTTTTTTTTACCCTGTATTTTATATTATTTATTTATTTATTTATTTATTTATTTATTTATTTATTTATTTATTTATTTATTTATTTATTTGTCTTGTATGCCGCCCACTCCCGGAGGACTCCGGGCGGCTCACAAAAGACAAGGGAAAGAGGGGAACGAGACAAAGACAACATATTAAAAACAAAACCAACATTCACAATTTCCGTGGAGGTAGATGCTTCTCAGCTCCCCCCAGCCTGCTGGAACAGCCAGGACTTGGTGGCTTTGCGGAAGGCCGGGAGGGTAGTAAGGGTCCGGATCTCAATAGGGAGCTCGTTCCAGAGGGCCAGAGCTGCAACAGAGAGATATGAGAAATTCAAATATATTGTACCATTCAATTAAGGCTCAGTTGAGCTCAGAAATATTTTATTGGCTTTTTCCAAGGCCTCAAATTCACCATGAAAATAGTTGAATGGAATTTGGCCTCAGAGGGTTTGCAATTCTTTTGGAAATTTTAAAATATAATTCAAATATTCGACCCATTTTCTTTAATTTTATTAAAATATTTATTAAATATCAGTTCATATTTTATATACAATGAGATGCAGCTTTAATATTTGATTGTGAAATCATTTTTGACATTAGGCAGTTAATACATACATTTTTTTCTCAGAAACATGATGTAATTATTATTTTAATATTCAAGAGTCTTTCAACAGTTGCGTGCAAATGATGTTTGCATCTGATAGTATTAGATTGTTTAACATGAAACAGAATATCTGATAGTATTTTGGATGTCATATATTTTGGTTATGCATCAGGCAGGTGACAACCTGTAACATGCACACCTCAACATAATCTTGGTTTACTATCATTTAACAGTGTAATCTTATATGTTTCTTGCTAGAATTTTGGTTCTAGTCAGTCAAGTTGAACTGACTCTAAGGAGCCGAGGTGGCGCAGTGGTTAGAGTGCAGTACTGCAGGCCACTTCGGCTGACTGCTAACTGCAGTTCGGTGGTTCAAATCTCACCGGCTCAAGGTTGACTCAGCATTCCATCCTTCTGAGGTGGGTAAAATGAGGACCCAGACTGTGAGGGTGATATGCTAACTCTGTAAACCGCTTAGAGAGGGCTGAAAGCCCTATGAAGTGGTATATAAGTCGAACTGCTATTGCTATTGCTATTGCTAAGTAACATAAGTAAGGCTTAATATCTATGAAGATTCTCACTCATCCAGATCATAGTTATCCCAAGGTGTGTTTTTCAAGAGGCAACTTTGGACAAATGGGACAACCATGGGTTAAGTAAAGCTTAAGTTTGAATTTTTTGGCAAATTTTAAATGTGTATGAAATTTCATTCAGCTGTAATTCCAAATCAGAACACTGCTTGATATAATATGTTTGGGGGGGAGATGTCAGTCATTACTAAAAAGCTTCCAAACATGGTCTATGGAGATTGTCAGTCATCCAGGTCATGGTTGTCCCAAGGGTGCTTTTTTTCAAGAGGCAACTGGACTATCTGTGGACATAGGCAAACTTCCAAGTGGCCTCAACAACTCTCTAAAAGAATTCAAGGAAATCCTTCCATTTCCCACCATCCATTAAGAGCTGAAAAAGCTTCTTGGATGAAAAGCAAAACTCTTCAAAGAACATCCAGAAAGTCCAGTTGCCTCTTGAAAAAAAGCACTTTTGGGACTTCCAAACACGGGAAATATGATGTGAAAAGCTATTGTCAATAATGGGATATGGAGAGAATCCTGTGTGTAAAAATATACTAATAAGGATCTGCATGCTTCAAACATTATTTGGAACAGAACACATTGGAATGTAAGCAGAACCATGTCACTTATTTAAAGCCATGTAATTCAGCCTTCCTTAGGAGCTTGAAAATGAATGCCGGTATTTTAAACATCTCCTTAAAGCAGCCATGTTTGTTTTCAGGCTTCCTTGCAAGGAAACCTGAAAAAGTCAAGTCCTCAAAGAAGTGGTGTCCTTTCCTTCCCCTGCATTCTAAAACACTCAGTTCAAATAATTTTAAAAACATGCACCATCCAGCGTAATACAGCAGATCTCTTTACCACCACCCCAGCAATGAAAATCTGCAGGCTTTTCAATATGTTTAAATGAAGACCTCTTATGTAAAACAGCCTCTATTGATATTGTATTCCTCAGCTTTCCACAACTTGACAATCTGTACTTATCTGTTGTGACTGCCATTTCCAGAATTTCTAGTCAATATTGCCAATGTCTTGGAATTGTGGGTGTTGCAATCTCGGCACATCTGGAGGATGCCAAGTTAGAAAAATCTAGTGTAATCTGATTCTTGATAAGCAAGGAAGTCATTGTGGATTCTGTTATTGCTGAATTTCCCAGATTGCTTCATGCTATCTAAGGCTGAAAAGTAGGCAGTTGAACAAACTTTCTCTGTGTGGAAGGGTGTTGGTGTTGTTTGATACTTGGAACAATAAAAAATGTCATTTCTCCAACAAAAGCAAACAAATGAAACCTTCTGTAAATAATTGATGTAGCCCTTCCCTTTTCTTTAGGAAAGTGGTGAGTTTACCAGCTAAATCCAAAGTAGGTCAGTCTTTTCTATCAGCTTTTGTTTGAAAAGAGATCCATATAATTAATTTAGGAGACACCCTCAGCACGACCTAAACAAGCATTAAAATGTTTGCTTCTTCTCACTGATTGCTGAACTCTCCCTGGCTCAATTTGGAATTGGGTCAGTGGTTATGGCTACCATTGGAGAAATTAGAGAAAAGATCAACTATGTTTGAGGGTTCTCTACTGACTTGTAGTCGCTTCTATACACTGTGTATGCATAAGCAAAGCAATCAAAAGGACTATTAATGATCTATTAACTTCTGTAAACTTTTGGTAACAGAACTTAAACTCAAGTGCACAGGCCAGTGAATAATGAAATATTCACCAAAGCAGTTGTTTGTTCCAGAGGTCAATGCTTGTACCATTGGGATTTGCCAAAAAGACAATCTCGCCTGGATCCAAGATCACATATATCTGTGTTAACTTGATCAATATTATTACATGATTACGCTTTTCATTTTTCCAGGAGTTTGTTGCTCTTGAGGCTACATGTATGCCTGTTTTCAGTGAACAAAAATGAAGACAAATAGTTAAACATAAATTACGCTCAGGCTTCTCAAAAAGTGGGAGGAATCAATTTAAGTCACCAACCAGACTTTTGAAGTTGCTGTTTGCAGCACATATTGCAGAGTTGGCATAAATAGATTCAAATTAAAATCAATTTACATTTTGAACAACATGAACAATCTCATAGCAAACGGGTTCTCCACAAGATAGACAGAATGTACAAAATAGTACATTTTATTCTGAATCCATGACTTTAGTAGCATACTGAAATTGTAAAGGTAACACTCTTATTTATCTCTTACTTCCACAAGTAGTTTTTATTCATAGTTTATCTCGATAAAGTTCCTCCATTTGGCATGTTCACTCAAGACCCTTTTAGGTTTTGTCTGAATGCTACTATCACAAAAGCAAGATTTAAGCAGAAATACTGTATGGGAAAGTGTTCTATTGTCCTTCCCGAATAAGCAAACCTTTTTACTGGAATGGAATATGCATGGAGTGTAAAGAGGTGTGAAATACAATGTATTATTGATACAACCCATGTTTGCCAAGCAGCTTTTGATGCCATTGTTCCTAATGGCATTTACCTCCAAGCAAATTTAGGATTGCAGCCTAATCAGATATTATTTACATACCATTAGTTTTCATTACAACATGAAAATTTATACTTGTTGAACAAGTCCTTTTAATCTAGTCTGCACTATCCCAGGTGTGTTCTTCAAGAAAAGTTTCTGCCTCCAAGACTTCTTAGAGCAGGGGTGTCAAACATGCAACGACAGGTTGTTGTCACATGACATATCTCAACTTTCCCCCTCCCCTTTACTACAATGGGGGTGGGGGTGGCCAGCACATGACGCCTCCAGCCACGAGTTTGACAAATAAGATACAAAGGTTTGTAGGTTTTATATCTTGAGTTCACATGAATTACCAGATCAAAAAACTTCACTTCTTCCTGTTTAGCATGCATTTAAAAGATCTAAATCATTTTAGGCTAGACACAATGTGTTAGATCTCAATGCAATGTGACTTCACGTGTATACTGTTTTTCTTTAATTTTTCTTTAAAAATAGGATAAGCCAAGTACATTAACATATAGTGGAAATACACCACGGGGAGGAGGAGTAGGAAAGAAGAAAGATGGGTAGAGAGGGATGGGAGAGAGGGCAGGGGCGGAAGGCGAAAGGGAAGGGGGGGAGCGGATCTGGAGAGAGGAGTGGTAGAGGGCGAGGGGAAGTAGGGTAGAGGGGGATGATGGAGGGAAGATAGAAAGTTGGAGGGTGGTGGAAGAAAGAGATGTATGGAGGATGGAAGAGGTATATTGGGCTTTTATTTTCTGGGGCATTGTCGACAAGAGGAATTGATGCAATTACTGTTTAATACTGTATGGGATATACATGTGAGTGTATGAAAATGAAAATAAAATATACTAAAAGGAAAAATAAAAGATCTAAATCAGAATCCAGGTTTCTTTTACACAGTATATACAAGTGACCAGTGAATGACTAATCCAGTCATCAATATTTAGGAGATGTTCAACTATGAAACAGTTGATGAATAAGTATTACATGATGAAGTGCGGAGGGGGAAGGAGAAGTAGCACATGAGGAAAATTACAAAAAAATGAAGGTTAAATTACAACAAAGACTACCAAATAAAGAAAAGAGTTTCATTATGTTATATAAAGAATACAATGCCTAAAAAATAAAATAAGCAAGCACTCAAAAGCCAATCAATGTAATTAATACCTGCCTATAGGTACTTTGCATTATATTACATTGAAGAGGAAAGATTTCCTAAATTATAGTGCTTCACGGGTAGGAAACATCAGGGATAAGGTCAAGGAAAGGTAGCGAGCTTGTAGCATATTATGTTTAGTAAGTAGCACTTAGATTAGGTCAGCCAGGGGCATGTTAATAGTTTAAAACTGAATAGAAGTGAAATGGAAATAGCAGAGGAGGAACAAAGTACAACAGAATTTAAAAAAAATAGTCTTAATTCTCACAGGAAACTATCACATATATATTATATTGTTTCCCTGAATCCACATGTTTAATAGGAAAACCATATATCTCCCTTTATTTTCATCTTCAAGAACCTATTGCTAACTATTTGACACACTCCAGATGGTATTACAGGTAGTCCCCAATTTACAACATTTCATTTAGTAGCCATTTGAAGATACAATGGCACTGAAAAAAGTGACATGACAATTTTTTACACTTAGAACTGTTACAGCATGTCCATGGTCATCTGATTTACATTCAGATACTTCATATTTATGCCGGTCGCTGTGTCCTGAGGTCATATGTTCACCTTTTTCAATCTTCTGACAAGCAAACTCAATGGGGAGTCCAGATTCACTTAACAACCGTGTTACTAATTTAACAGTGACAGTGATTCACTTAACAAATGTAGCAAGAAAAGTTGGAAAATGTGGGAAAACTCACTTAATAAATTTCTCACTCAGCAACATAAATTCTGGGCTGACTTATAAGGCAAGGACTACATGTATTTTTCATCTAATCGGTTGACTTAATAACTAAAAGCAATCCCTTCCCTCCCTCCCCCTACTCTCTCTGTGCATCTTGATAATTCCCTTCATGAGAAAAAGATAGATCATTTTCCCCAGAGGTCTGATCCAAGCTTTGCTGGCTGGCTGTTGCAGCAAACCATGATGATACCAAAATGGTCAGGATGACATAATCATGGAAAGACTACAGTCATGTATCAGAGTATCTGATTCCAAAGTAAATTGTGGGATGTTATGATTATATTATCTTGCTTATATTGTCGTTTCATCTTGCCCTTCCTTGCAACTCCATATCTCTGACCCTTGTAGTGAGCTTCTGAAATTAGCAATAGCAATAGCTCTTAGACTTATATACCGCTTCTTAGTGTTTTACTGCCCTCTCTAAGTGGTTTACAGAGTCAGCATATTTCCCCCAACAATCTAGGTCTTGATTTTACCGACCTCAGAAGGATGGAAGGCTGAGTCAACCTTGAGCCAGTCAGGATCAAACTGCTGGCAGTCAGCAGAGTTAGCCTACATTATGCATTCTAACCACTGGTTCTCTATAACACTGCTGCTGAATTAGGTGGCGGTGTCCTAATGGCTTTTAAAGGATAAGTAGCACTATGCCTGACTATTAGCTGGATAGGAAATCATCAGGAAATACCAAGCTACAATTAAGTACTACTTAGTATCTAGGAAATAAGAACCAGAAGTTATGGTGTTGTGCTAGGGCCAAGGAGAATCAGGTTCAAGTTCACCTTCAGCAATGGAAGTTCATTGGGCAACTTTTTTGCCAATCATTCTGACAGAAAAGTGGCAAAGTGGGAAAAAAAAGAATGTCCCTTTTATTTTGCTGCTGGATTTCTAGTCTACACCTAACTTTACTTTTTACTCTATCCCATCTAATCTTTACTTTTTCTGAAAGAAGTCTGCTGTCCAATCAGAGTTACTCTATATCCTCCTCATACTTCTATTCTGTGCCCAGAAAACTGTCTTGCCAATCCTTGGCAGCCCCCTGGAGGCAGAAGGAAAGCCCTTCATTAACTGATTGAAAGTGTAGGCTACTAAGGAAGGACCCATATGTAGGCTCTACATTTCTCCTTCACTGAGGGACAAAATAGTTCAGCTACCAGCTGCATATTTTGAAGTATTTGAATAATCAGTCTTCTCTTCTGAAACTTTAATGGCCTCATGCTACAGTACATATCGAGCCAATCCTCCCCCCCACACACATACAACCCACAAGTCCTCAGCAGTTTTTTTCAATCCCCTCATCTTGTCCTGGAGACCTTCTGACAAGTTTCCTTAGATTTTTAACTGACTTACATGTCAACAGGCCTGGACACCATTCTGGTGTTAGCTAATCTCTCTGTTAAGATCATCAATTTAATTCCTATCATGGCTCTCTCTCCATGCCTAAAACAACTTCCTGTTCATTCAGCAAATTTTCTAAACCAGAACCTGCTGGGCCATTTCCTTTCAATAGAAAAAAGCCCACATTTCTTGTCACATTTTTATTTCAACAACAAAAAATCTCCATCTGCCCTCACCCCATCATCTACCATTGCCTGTGATGAAAGAAGCGACCCATGGCACCACAAAGCATAGTCTGTGGGTTATTATCTTATGAGCATGGTTTATTATCTAAGGCTGAATTCCTTCACTCCAGTGTTACCATTTCAGGCTATCCACCCATTGCTTCCCAGCCTCCTTCTATCTCAGATGTCTTTGGGTCAGATTAGGAAGGAAGCTGGCAATATCAGCTAGACTTGAGAAAAACTAATATAATATATTAATATTCAAATACATTTCAGGCTTGAGAAAGTTGTTAAGCCCAGGTGATGAAGAAAAAAATATTTCTTGATTTTGAAAGGCAGGGAGAAAATGCTGGATTTAAACCTGAGGAAAGATACATACAAAGAATTTGACTGCTGGATAATGCAGTAGGCAAGGCTTTTGTTTTAGTTGGCTTCATTTTTTATTTTAATAAAGGATTTATTCTGAGTCATTTTTGTGAGTCTCTCACCAGGTAAACCAGTCCCATAATATATGGGATGGAAAATCTGGACAGCCTAGATTTACAGTAATGCTCAGAAAAAAACATGACAAAACAAAATCACTGTTCCGCTACAGGCATTTCCATAAACCTTCTGTTGACATTCCCAAAACACTCTTTGAATTCTCAAGATTAAATTTATAAGGGACTGCGGCTGTCCTCATTGCAACTTCTGAAAACTCCAGACAAGTTGACTATAGGAAATTTAGAGAAATGTAAAATCAAAAATCAGCATCCATCCTCATCACACAATAGATTTGCTTTCACAGTGGGGGGAAAACACAGTGGGGATAAAAACCATTCATGAGGTGTCAATCTGTCCCTTTGCTCTGCTGAAGTCTTGGCATGAGGATATTGTGGCATTGTGATTTAGGGACATTGTGGGAGAAAGCCAAGGAATTGAGATGCCGAGATTGGTGGGAACTCTTGCCAGTGGGAAAGTGATCCCCTCCAAGCTCAGCATTCAAAGAAGTTGCAGAATGGAAGTTTGACAAGAAGCTATGTTGAGCTGTATGTGAACCAGAAGTTACCTGAGTCAGCTGCCCAGTGTTATTATTGGAGGAATTCAAGGGTACAGCAGCCATCTTTGAATAATACCAAGGATATCTTTGGAAGGGACCTAAAAATATCCCAGAAAAAAAAATCCTAATTTAAAGGAAACTACAGGGTAAGATTTGAGAAGAAATCCTGATTTAAAACTTTTAAAAATTTCAAATTGGAGAAAACTGTGGGAAAGGAAAAAAACAGACTTAAACCAAATTAGAGACAGTGTTAGCATTCCTGGTATGGATTTTGCATCTTGTTATTCTAGTAATCCTTAATGAATTATTAGAAATAAAATAATGTTTACATTAAAACTTCCAAAGCAAAAGAAAGCTAGGAAATGACCCTTAGCTCTGCAGTCAGGTAGCAATGTGAAAATCCCGGGGCTACAGTTTTGCTCGTGCTCATGCACACATGATACTTCTGTGTATGCGCAGAAGCGGGCAGGTGGGCGGAGCCTCCTGCCACCGGCACTACCGGTTCGCTGATCCGGGCTGAACTGGGAGCAATCCACCTCTGGTGTGAAAGCTTTATTTGCATAGCACAATGAATCGAAGTCCAAAAACCAATTTTGCTTCAGTTCTGCACATCCAAATGCTTTGGTTGCTGCAGATTAAACTCTTTCATGATTTTAGTGTTTTTAATAATACAGAGCTTTGTGTGCACAATTTTGCATGATAAGTTATTTAGCTTCCAGATGTCGTATGCCTCAAAGCTAAAATAACAGGTTCCTCAGCTTCTTTCTTTCTTTTCTTCTTTTCTGAAGTATGGCCCGCTCCACCCAAATGCCTTTCATTTTATTTCTATCCAAATGTAAATTGCTGCCCAACTCCTTGGCAACCTGGATGGCTTACAAATAAAAGAAGAAAAGAAGAAAAGAAGGCATTGGCAGGTTTGAGAGAAGTCCTAGATTACAAACATGCAAAACTTCAAGAAAGATAAACATGGTTTCTTCTGTTCTTCTCAACAGAAGAATTCTGAAAAGAAGTCAGCCAAAGGAACAGAGAAGGTATCTGACTTTCTTTTCCAGAGACAGGATGTACACGTAGGATTTACTCAACATTCAACAACAGGAGGAGATGTCTTTGGGTTGTTGGAAGAAATGCCCATCTGGGTTGAGTTCCAAATGGGGAGAAAGACACTGGAAACAATGTTGGCTGTTTGGAAAGATGGTTTTAATGGTGGACAGGACCACTTGGTTTTGAGGTCCTGGGTAAAAAAAAGCACGAGAGAGAGAGAGAGAGAGAGAGAGAGAGAGAGAGAGAGAGAGAGGAGGGAGGGAGGGAGGGAGGGAGGGAGGGAGGGAGGGAGGGAGGGGGGAGGGAGGGAGGGAGAGAGAGAGAGAGAGAGAGAAAGGGAGAGGGGGGAGAGGGAGAGAGATTTATGCCCTTTGTTGGGCTTTGAAATTGGCTTGTATTCTAATTGGTTGTCAGACTCCCATGGGGTAGGAGTCTTAGCTAACTCTGTAGGCTGCCCTGAATCCCAGGCTTGGTTGAGCCTTGCTGGATGATGTAATCTTCAGGTGCCATGTGGTGAGGTGGGTAGAGGGCTAATCCTACATGTCCTGAGGGCCTTGTCTTAATCCCATCAACCTGGAGCTGTGGGGGGCAAGGGAGCTGCCGGGGGGGGGGGGGGGGGGTGGCTGCTTTGTCTTTAAAACATGTTTCTCCTTTTCTCATCCAGAGAAACATAATATTCTGCCTTTTTAATATTTCTTAAATTTTTCATTCTTCTAGGAGAGGGGTGGGTGCTAACTGCTTTCAGTATTTATCCTCATGTCCTTCATCTACCAGGCACAGCCTTAAGTTAAGTTATTGTTTGGCTTTTGAGTGTGCATGGTTTTTTTAAAAATGTTAGATTGTTTCTGAAGTCATTCAAAAGTCTGTGTATTGTGTATCTTATAAACTGTCTGCTTCTTTCTTTACCTTGTCCCTCAGCAGATTTGTCAAACTGGATTTAGGTTATTTAATTTACTCCCTGATTCTGTCAATCGCCTTCAGTCCAGCCCTTTCCGATCTATGTTGCAGTCCTTAGGTCACATGTTTCTGCAGTGACATTTGAAAAGTGTGTCAACCATCAATTCCATATTATCACTAGCATACAGTCTTGAAAATAAAGATTTTCCAGATAAAGATAAGAGCTCTGGTGGCGCAGTGGTTTTGTTCTTCTTATGGGCATCCCCTTTCTCTAAAATGTGTCTCTTTGTTTCCAAATGTCGTTTTGCTTGTGTTAGAAGTGTGATTTTAACCATGCTGATGACTGGCAGTGGAGAAAATAACCACATTTTAAAACTGGTTCAAATATGTTGGGGCTATATATATATATATTTAAAGCCTTATCAGCTAGTATGGGCTGAACACAGGTTTTCTTCTTTCAATTTCCCAATTTTAAGAAAGGTTCAGGTTAAGCTGAGGACCTTCTAAATACAAGTTAAGCTATAAAAAGCATCCACATCTGCTGTCTTTGGCATGAATAATAATCTGGTCTCTAAAACAGGGAAGGTGAGAAGTTTGGCATGTGTAGTGGATCTGACTATATATTTAGTCTAGGCTGCTCCTGGGCACAAAATGCCTTTTAAAGGTTGAGCATGTGCCTAGAATATTAATAATGGAGATGAAATCTATGGGTGGAGAAAGGTGGCAAATCTATTTGGACTACAAGATAAATTAGCATTGTGATTGTCTGCTGGTTCTGCAACTTATTTGACTCATAAAGAAAAAAAAAGTTGTTTTAACCTGCTTCAAAAGACTGTTGTAAGACTGTGTATCTTAGAAACTATGGTTTGTGCTCAGAGGCATTCTGTTGGGGCAGGGTTTGGCCTGGCACAGCTCTCAACAACTGAATGTTCTGTCACTATGATAACAACAGCTACCAAAATTTTCAACCAGAATTTCACCTTTGGGTATATTGAAGTTCCAGTCAATCTGACATGTGCAACTTCTTTTAGAGACTTGGTTTATTTCTGTGTTAGCCCTTTCCTCTGGTTGTGTCCAGGTAGACACTTCTTACAACCACCAATCAAAAGATACTGTGCTGTTTTCCCACTTTGTTTTCCCTTAAGGTTTTTTCTGAATTGTGTATTTTCAACTTGCTTCTGCAAGGCCATCCCATTGTAAGTTTTATGAAGTGCAGCTGATATTAACCTCTCTGCCCATATCATTATTTTTTGACCGGCTTCTAGTAAAAAGAAGGTAGACCTGACAAGACCGAAGCACTGATACTTAGTGGTCAGCATTCTCTTTCTGAAAATGCTCATAGAGAGAACCTCTGGAAAACAAGTCAGCCAGAATCCTCATGGCTTCTTCAGCTGATGTTCAGAATTAAACAACCTTGGGAAGGTCTCCTTGTATCAGCAGATGCACCTAGTTTCCAAGTTTCCAAGTTTAATAAAAATTTGTATGCCGCCCACTCCCATTGGGACTCTGGGCGGCTCACAACAAGACAAAAAAAACATTTAAATTTAAAAATAGAAAATACAATATTAAAATTCAAGATCATCCATTCCATCTAAGCGGGGCTGGATATCAATCAGCAGCCCCAGGCCTGCCGAAACAGCCAGGTCTTGACGGCTTTACGGAAGGCCAGGAGAGTGGTAAGGGTCCGGATCTCTGCGGGTAGATCGTTCCAAAGGGCCGGCGCAGCAACAGAGGAGGCCCTCCCCCGGGGAGCCGCCAGCTGGCATTGTCCGGTTGACAGCACCCGGAGGAGGCCCAACCTGTGTGATCTTGTTGGTCGTTGGGAGATAAGCGGCAGGAGGCGGTCTCTCAGGTAGCCAGGTCCTAAACCATGTAGGGCTTTAAAAGTAACTGGGAAGAAGAAACCCAACTGAACAAACTTAGCCCTTTTAAAGCTGGGAATTGGCATTAGCAACTACATCTCACACTTCACCCCATGTCTGAATTCCAGGCAGCAGATTTTAGTGACTGTATTCTTACAGAATTTCTTGGAAACAGCATCTGCAAATGAAGACAAATGAGTTTCAGGAGGGGAAAAAACAGTCAAGCTTGCAAGCTGATTGCAAGCACTCTCCTTCTCCAGGGAGGTTTACTTTAGAAGTTGTTGTATTGTAACTGTTGTATTGTAACTATAAAGGTAAAGGTAAAGATTCCCCTTGCACATATGTGCCAGTCGTTCCCGACTCTAGGAGGCTGTGCTCATCTCCGCTTCAAAACCAAAGAGCCAGCGCTGTCCAAAGAAGTCTCCGTGGTTATGTGGCCAGCATGACTAAGCTCCGAAGATGCACGGAATGCTGTTAACCTTCCCACCAAAGATGGTTCCTATTTTTCTACTTGCATTTTTACGTGCTTAGCTTCTGCTAAGTTGGCAGAAGCTGAGACAAGTAACGGGAGCTCACTCCATTACACGGCACTAGGGATTCGAACCACCAAACTGCCAACCTTTCTGATCAACAAGCTGAGCGTTTTAGCCCCTGAGCCACTGTGTCCCTAACTGTATTTTTTCCAAAAAAGAAAGTCTGATTTGTTTTGATCTGTCTTACCTGGCAGACTTTGTTAGTGCCAAATTTCCTTTTAGTGCTGCTATGAGAAATTGAATTCTTGAATTGAGTTGAACCAATTAGCTTGGGTGCTCAACCCTAAGCATCCTGTCCAAGCAAGAAACCTTCAGTTCAGTAGGATATGCCCTCCTCTTACAATAACTGCACTTCCGTGGAAGGAAGTTCTGGGTGCACTAGAAAGCATCAGAAAGAATACTCAGGATAAAAAGGAAAGCTGGTGGCTCGTATTTGGCCTGGGTCTGTGCAAAGTAGCAAGCAAAGGCTGTGAATCAACAAGAACATTCATAGCCTTCAACTAAAAGTGCAGAGCTTGCAGCACCAAGATTGAAATTTCCCGTCCTTCCTAGTAATTCCTGCCCATTAGAAAATGTTTTAGTATTGTACTGACCTCTATGCTTTTTCTCCCTCCCATTCCTCTTTACTTTGTTATTATTTAAATTCTTGGAGACAGGGAAATAAAATATTGAACCCAGAAAAATGTTATGGCAAAATTCAGTTTTGACATTTTAACTTCCAACGATCACAGTGGCGAGAAAGAGAAACGGGCATTAAACTTTTCTACTGAGTGAAATTAAAGCTTCAGTCCTATTTTGATATATGTTACCCTGTTACCATTAGAGGACTTTCTCATAAGCTGACTCTTTCTCATTTTCCTTTGTATGAAGGTTCCCCGGGCTAAAGCCTTATACAGCTACAGAGGACAAAATCCTGGAGAACTGAGATTCAACAAAGGAGACATCATTACACTGTACCGTCAGCTGGATGAAAACTGGTATCTAGGAGAAATCAATAGGGTCAGTGGAGTTTTTCCGACAAACGCTGTGCAAATTATCAAACAGTTGCCGCAGCCGCCACCATTGTGTCGAGCACTATATAATTTTAATCTGAAGTCCAAGAATAAAAATGAAAAACCAGATTGCCTGTCTTTTCATAAGGTAAGTCCAGCACCCAGCCAGCAAAACTGAAAAACTAATGTCCAGTTACACTTACGACATGTATTTGATGATATGGAAAAACATTGAAATGAATCAGTATAGGGGGCATGTCTACTTCCTCAATCCTTTCCTAGAATCTTAAGGTGTACAGCAGGAGTGTCAAACTCATGGCCCGCAGGGCAGATCCGGCCTACAGTATGCTTAGATCTGGCCCGTGAGGCCGCTCTGAAAACAGCGAAGGACTGGCCCGCAGTGCCTCTGCTAGTGAAAACAGGCTCCCAATCTCTGTTTTCTGCTGGGAGGGCCTCCTGCAACACTCTGCCAATGAAAACAGAGCTTGGGAGGGCAGCTCTCCTGAGTGCTGTTTTCACTGGCAGAGAATTGCAGAAGGCCCTCCCAGCAGAAAATGAAGATTGGGAGCCCATTTTTGCTGGCAGAGCACTCGGGTCACCACAGGCTCCCTCAACACAAGTGACATTGAGCTGGCCACACCTATCCCAGCCTCCCAAGGTCAAACACAACCCTGATTGTGTTTGAACTCAATTAAATCAAGTTTGACACCCCTGGTGTACAGTAATGGTGAGCTACATTTTTGGTAACCGTGTCTCTATTTAAGTATTTACTTATTTTGAAACAAAGTTCATTTTTCATTTCAAGTAAACCCAAAGTAGGAGAGAATACAATAAAACAATTTTGTCAGTTGAGTATTTTCCTCCACAGGGGTGAACCACCAAACAAATCTCTTCAATAGACCTAACACCTTTATGTGTCACAGCTCTATCCACTCCTGCTATCTGGGATCTTTCTTCTTTGATCAGGCATCAGTAGGCAGTAGGAACAGAGTGCTAGTTCCATGCTTCTATTGGGATATGTGGGGAAATATAGTATATTTTGCAGAGGTGGGTTCCTACCAGTTCAAACCGGTTTGGCCAAGTAGGTAGTAACTCGGCCACCCACAGCCCCGAACTGGTTCTATCAGCGGCACCATAGATGCTGCCATCTTGTTTTTTTTGCTTCTGTGCATGCGCACATAGTCTGCATCAAGCATGCGCATGCCAAAGCGCATCCCTGAACAAACCAGCAGTAAAAGAATCCGGCGCCCACCCCTGATATTTTGCTATTGTTTTCTCTCATTAACTAAGAAGGGACCCAAGCAAATTTCCTTCCTGAAAGCTCTCAAATCTTAAGATGATTTCTTCTTCTCATATAGCTACCACCGTCATCAGGTCCCCAATGTATTATATTCATCTCTTCATTCTTGTAATAGTTTTCTTAAGCTGTAGTTTGTTAACTCTAGTTTCTAATTCGAGTGTTAATTCTAAACACTCTACTTTTTCCCTTCTATATTTCTTACAGAGATTGGTAAGCAGATTCTACTACATTTGGCAAACCAGTTTGCAGAGACAGGAACAATAAACTTTTCACACTGGTGATTTATTGTGCCACCCAACTATTGCTGTGGTGAGATGAAACCTGTCTGCATCTGTGATAGATTGCCACAGCAGTGGTTGGATGACACTATAAATTGCTGGTGCAGAAATGCTGATTGTCATCCTGCAGCAGCCCACTGGCCAACTTTGTGATGCAAATGAATGACATGACTGCCTCTCTGTATATCAAAATGCCATTCCCTTCCAATCTAAACAATTAAATATAACCATAACTGTAGCCAACTGCTCCTTGCCAGCAATTTATATTTACCACATTAGATTCAACTTTGTAATATCATAGCCTGGATAGATTTCATGTTGATAATATACAATAATAGTATAAGTTTCAGCACAGGGAATTTAAGAGACTTGCAAGCAATGTGTCGAATGAAACTTCGAAGGAAAATGGTTTACTGCATTCATCAGAAAACAGATGCTACTGATTTCTAGCATCTTGTAGTACCATCCAACCATCTCTGTGCTGATAGAACAGTAATGAAGGCAGGCTTTTTATTGCCAAAGTCATGGTTGGGTTATGCTAGAAGATGCTATCAATTGCCAGTGGAAAAAAACAGAATACCTAGACATGGTAGAATCCTCAATTCCTAAAGCAAACTATATTTATCCTGTAAATATCTCTGTTGTTTCATTGCTCATAGTAAGCATAAAATAACATGGCCACCTAAGCATGGCTCTTTTTTCTCATCAGAGAGCTGACAAAAGATGCACATTGCAAGGTAGAATAACAATGTGCCCAAAAAGAAAGGTGGAGCAATTTCAGATATAGGGGATTGGGGTGGGGCAAAGTGAATAATGAGACCAGGCTACATTTAAGCATGTTCCTGAATTACTGCCTTGAGATTACAGTGGAGCTGGTTTATGAGAGAAATACAGGAAAATGGTTCTGAACATCCAGTTGCGATCATTGCCTGAGACATGGAAGAGCCAGCTGTGAGCGCCAGTTTTCACTGACGCATCTGCTGCTGCTCATTTCCTCAATATAAGTACTTTTTAAAAAAGTCTTTCTACATCACTGCAGGCACAAATGAGGAATCTCAGAGAGAGGCCATTTATTTTGCTCACTGCAAACATGGCCTGGATTGCATGCCATCTGGTTTGGGGTCTTTTCCTTTTCAAAAACGTTGCTGGAGACAAAGTGCATCTGCTTTTCTATACCTCCCTTAGAATGCTGGGATTTGGGGGTTTCATGTAACGCTCTTGTCATTTGAGCCAAAGGAGGAAATGTATTACCGCCTCTTAAGGCTGAGGACAGGCTAGTAGGCAATGAAAAGTGGTTTGCCCTGCCACTGCCAAGGTTTATGAGCAAAAAAATATTGCCATACTATCAATTTTCAGAAGATACAGTCTTCACATGCACATTAAACAGATCACACATCTATGCCACAAGCAAACTGTATCTGCATTTTAGCGTATTCCAGTTACGCTATTTCTACCTGCAGCCTTACATTTTTTTCACTCCTCACAATACAGATAGTCCTCGACTTGCAACAGTTCATTTAGTAACAAAGTTACAATGCCACTGAAAAAAATGGCACTAAATGATGATTTATGTCCGTTTTCCATACTTACGACTCTGGCAGCATCCCCAGGCTCATGTCATCAAAATTCAGACGCTCAGCAACTGACTCATATTTAGCACCGTTGTGCAGTGTCACCAGGTCTTGTGGTCACCTATGCAACCTTCTGACAAGCAAAGTCAATGGGGAAGCCAGATTCATTTAACAACCCATGTTACTAACTTAACAATTGCAGTGATCTGCTTAACAACTATGGCAAGGAGGTTTGTAAAATAAGGAAATACTCATTTAACAAATGTCTTGCTTAGCTACATAAATTTTGGGCTCAATTGTGGTCATATGTGGAAGACTACCCTGTTTCCCCTGAAAATAAGACCTCCCCAGATAATAAGCCCAATCGGGTTTTTGAGTGCATGCATTAAAATAAGACCTCTCCCAAAAATAAGCCCTCCCCGAAAATATTGCAACAGAGCAGCAGCCGTGAGGTGACCATGCTCGCCGCTTCCTGCACCTCAAAAATAATAAGACCTCCCTGAAAATAAGGCCAAGCGCTTATTTTGGGAGTCAAAAGAAAATAAGACCCTGTCTTATTTTCAGGGAAACACGGTATCTGTATGGCATCCTTTTCAACATTTTTGTCTGAAATATTAATATGGATTTCATTTATTTCAGTTCTACCCTTTCAATATATAAATTGACCCCATACAAATTCTATTCATCTGATTTCAGCTTCATCACAAACCATTTCATCACTTTTTCCTTACCTTCTGATAAACCTCTTGGTTTAGACTTCTTCTCACGTTTCAAAAATATTTGTTTTAATTTTCATCAGAATCATTGTACATTTTCTCTGCATCTTTGAATCTTAACTATTCCTTTTTTCCCTCTGATTACATTCTCTCTGTTTGTCTATCTTTGTGTGTGTGTGCGATATCTTTCCTTTATTCTCATTTTTCATTAATCATATTAATCATTCTCTTTTACTTCAACATAACCATGCAACCTTTGTCCTGTTTCCCATAGAATAACTCCACATACATCTACAGCACTCTATACCACAATCTTTTTACTCACATCCAAGTAGCTTCTCGATCACCATCTTTCCTTGAATTCATTTTCCATTCATTCAGCTGACAGCTAAATCTATCTATAAACCCCTCAAAATCCAAATCAACTGCACAGCCAACCAGAGACAGCACCAGACCCATAATAAGATTCCCACTGATGACTCACACCTAACCCATCACAAGACCCTCACTTGACACACTCACACCTGAAGCCCTTATAAACAGAGGAACTCTGACAGTGACATCCCCAAAACTCTGCTGAAGATGTTAGCTAACCAGGTAACAAAATGTTCGGAAACCAATCCACAAGCTTGGAGAATGAACCTTCACCTCCCCCACCCCCCAAATCTTTCTTGTTTATGATAAAATATTGAGGCATGTGATGTGTTGAAATGCTCAAATATTCTTTCACTTTATGTATATATGTTAGAATTATGCTATCAAGCATACACAACTACCCTGGTTAGTATCTATGTTTATTATCTTTCAGGGTGATATAATCACTATGATCAGTCGAATGGATGAGAATTGGGCAGAAGGAAAGTTGGGTGACAGAACAGGAATTTTTCCTATCTTGTTTGTGGAGGTAAGAACCATTTATTGAACATTCTATGAATGTACACCCACACCACACAATCTTACAGAATGTTCCTTGTCAGCACATTTGATCATGGCTTGCACTTTCAGTCTTGAGAAGAGAAAAAGCTGTCCTTGGAATCCATCAGATGGTTGTTTAAAGCAAGCTAACATAGCCGTCAATTGAAAGACACCAGGAATTTAAGAACAATCGAAAGCCTCGCTAGTCAGGAATTGGAAGTTGTAAGTGGAACAAAATAATCTTCCCTTTAAAGGTTTAGCGCATGGGTGTCAAACTTCTGATATCACGTTGCCGTCACATGACATAGCAACATTTTTCCCCTTTGCAAAGCTGGGGTGGGCATGGCCTGCAGATGATGCATCCGGCCCGCAGGCCACCAGTTTGACATCCCTGGTTTAGAATATATGCTGTGTATAGCCAAGGTTACTAAAGGAGCTAAGGCTGGAAATAATGGACTCATCAGAGAGAGAGAGGGACGGAGGGAGGGAGAGAGAGGGAGAGGAAGTGTGTGTGTGTGTTTTAAATGTGTATATGTAGACAGACTGAAGCTCACCACTAATGAGATCTTAGGATTGCACAGAACTTTGCTATCTTCAATTCTCAAAGGGCTTCCATGTCGCCATTCAAAGTTAATGCACCATTTGGGAGTTTTCCTGAACTTACAGCTGCTGATGAACCATAGGTAGTAGTAGGCAGGAAGGCCTTCACACTGATTTATCTTTCCCACAATTGCCTGTTTCTGGACTCAGAAGCTCTCCGTACAGTGTCAGGCTACCTTTAAAAGGCATTCAGAAGCTGCAGCTGGTCCACCATAAGCATGTGATGGTATACCCATGTACCGATTTCTGTTGTATAGCTATAGTGGTCATCTGTACTCTTACAGGTACATTTCAAGGTGCTTCAGGTCATAAGAGCTCATTATCAAGAAACTCTCTGTCTCCTACATTTCTGCCTATCCTGTTCATTTCAACAGAATTGCTATGTTTCAGGTCCCATAGTCTGCCACCTAATGGAACTTAGAATGTGATCTTTCTCTGTCACAGGTCATGTTCTATGAAACAGCAACAGACACACACCCATTTGTATGTCCCCTCCCCTTGGCCTCATTCAAACTAGCCCTCAAAAACTCTGGGTTAAATTGTATGGTGGCACTTTCTGAGAATGCTATACATTAAGAAGGTATTAGTTTTATTCTTTCTGAGTGTTTCACTATCCTCCTTTTACTATTACTGTTAATTCAGTTTTTTGAAATATTGTACACCACTCAGCATCACTAGAGAGTTGAATGCCTTTGCCTATTGGGTAAAACGTCAATAAGATTGTTAAATAAGTCATGACTTAGCACTGTGTGTAGACCCAGTCAGTAATGCCATTCCACACACAAGTTAGCATGTTGCTACATATATCTATTCAAGCCATTCCTGGAATTTCAGTTCTGCAATTTAAAATCTTTGGATTGCTATCAACAAAGTCACATCTGTCAGTGTTCCAAATAATACCCCTGCTGAAAGAAGACTCCAAGGCTTGAAGTTCCTCAAAGTTCCATTTTATTAGAGATGTCATATGAGCAAATCTAGGATAACCCAAATCTGAAAGCTTCCAGATTTTCTCCACCCAAATGAAAGTTCAAGTCTCTTCCCAGTACCTACATGTCCATCACATGGTCCAATCAAAGCACCGTCCCAACTGGAGATACCTCCCAGTCATACCCCTCCAGGTGTGCAGGGCAAGATGTCCTTGATTCTCTGAGAAAGGAATGTTATTTTGACTATATATCTCCCACACTCCATATAATCCCTCACCCTCCCATTTTCCCACAGCATTAAATGTGGCAGGCCGGAAAGCCCAATGCAAAAAAAAAAAAAAATGGCTTCCAGGCCTGACAACATCTCTTTTCTCCCTCCTGTTTCTTTTCCAGCCAAATACAACAGCTCAGCAACTTCTTCAGAGGAGCAAAAGTTACCAGTCTTCTCCCCAGAAATGTGCTTCACCTTTACAAAGGTTCTTACCTAGATCCAAAGGTGCAGAGTCACCCACTTTCTGCAAAGGATCTGAATCTAGAAGGAAGTCCATGAGACAGTTCTCTATTACAACTGCCCTAAACACCCTCAACAGGATGGTCCATTCACCTACAGGAAGGCAGACTTTGGATATCAGTCCTCCTGTCCTCATCAGTTCTAGCAACCCTTGCGTGACTGCAAAGCACCAAGAGAAATTAGAAGCCCCATATAATACACCAGACCAGGTAAATGCATTATTTTTTTCCTTTTATTTCAAGATTTTGTTCTTTCTTTCTTTCCCATTATCTCTGTTGCATGCCGCTCATAAGGAAAAGGTAAGTGAACAAACAATAGACTTAATTGGTTGCCTTCTCCCCTTCTTGGAAGAGCTTTATAGGTCCCGCTGCCTTAAGGAAGTTCAAAACATTCTTAAAGATCCATCTCATCCTGGGCACCCCTTTTTTTTAACTATTACCACTTGGCAGACAGTACAGGATAATAAAAACAAGGACAAATAGGCTGAAAAATAGCTTCTATTCCAGGGTAGTAACTATATTGAATTCTACTGCATAGGGCCATACTAATGCAAGATTGGGTTTTCAGTTCAATTGTATAGAATGTGAAGGATATGTATTTGTGTTTTATTTTTATAGTTATAATGCACACTGAAGATGGCATTTGATTTCGTTGTACGAGGTGCAATGACAATAAAGTAAACTTAACTTAAGAGTAGGCACTCTAAGGATGTGGTTTTGCTCACCAGGTAGCGAATTGAAAAGCAAACTTTATCTGCTATGGAAGGAAGGATTAATTCTGGTTTCTAAAAAAAATTCTCTTTCATGCTCCACTGTCTGACAAATGAAAGAAGCTGGGGCCAACTCATCGGATTATCTTAAATGAGACCCCGGACATAGTTCATTGTTGTAGTTTAACTTAGTCTTCACCAAAATTTGTGCATCAGTTTATTTTTCATCTGTAAAACTTGTGGGCATTCTTTCCAACTGAAAGCGCTTGAAATAGCAAACAAAAAGGCAATGGAATGGATTGAAAGTCACATAGTTTAATAAAACCAAAAAGCAAAACCAAAGATTTTTTTTTTAAATGAACGAAAAATTGAAAATGAAAGTGAAATGCCAACACAGATCGTCATCTATTGGTGGAATGAACAGTCAGGGCAGTAATCCTAAACCTAGAAATTTTCTAGAGCAGAAGAGGGCCCTCTATATCTTGTTCTTTTTTGGTGGAGGGAGCTTTGGGCCCTTACACCCCAGCAGTAGCACCAAAATTTATCTACAAACCGATAAATAATGAGGGCATAATTTTATGATTTTCTGCAGGAAAAAAATCCAAGTACTGTAAATGTCAGAAATCTGCAACCAAATGAACAGGTTTATTAATGTCTGATATGCCCTATAGGGTAGTGATTGCAAAAATCTACTCTGATGTCCTATCATTGCTGTGTGGTCATGGCCATTGGCTGAAAGAGGTTTAACTTTCTCTATTCTAGAAAATAGATAATATTTCTAAGAAGGTTTTGATTTGTGTTCTCTTTAGCTCACCTAAGTAAATCCTGTGGTTTTATTCATTTGAAAACTTGAAAAGAAATTATTGTATATGGTCTACACTTTACATAATTATGTGCACTATTTTCCAAATTAATCAAGAAATTTTGTACAAACTATATAAAATCTGATAATTTACAAGGCAATCTCCTGAGTTTATAAAATTAATTTCTTTTGTCCTAATAAAAAGTACTGGTCAATGTAACCCATCAGCGTATCATGTGCTTATTTCTTTGGATAGATGCACTAAACCATTATACTACCCATCAGCTTAGTCATCAGGTCACAGAATCAGCACATTATAGAGTAAAATTACCTAATTCATTTTAGAAATTGCATAAGAATAGGATTGGTTGTTTTGAAAAGCTGCAGTGATGAGCTTGGGACCACATGGGTCATTCCCATGCATTTGGTTGGGTTCAAGGATTATAGCCTAAACTCTAAAGAATGATAGGCATGGCTAGTTTTGAAAGCGTTAATCATCTATTTGGAAAGAGGATCCCAGATCCAGTTTCCTGAATAAACAATTCCTTAACTCAGAGCAGGCTAATACAAAAAATCTTAAGGTATATACGTGTGGCTTACACAAATGCCATCAACCTGTAACAAAAGGAGGGGACAAATGACAAAACATGCAATATAGTGTTACAATGCAAACCCAATGATGTAGGGTTTTGCATACAATAAATGAATGTCTGGAAGTTTGCATTGTGATGTCACAGAATAGATGTCATTATCTTTTCATGAAGGTTTATAGTTTATGCCTATAATCTCCAGAGACCCTGGTGAGCTATTTTCAGGGACAATGATCAGCTAAAGCATTAATATGTTCTATTGAAAGAGCCATTTGTTAATGGGATCAACTATTATGTTTTCTAATTCGGAATTTCATTTTAAAAGGCCAATATTACAAATGTCTAAGATTGTTCTGAATTCTGCATTTTTACTGCTTTCCTACTCTACAAAACTTCAATGGGACACTGAATACCACTGAAAATAGCAAAATAGTATTTTATACGTACTATTTTACACGTACAAATTCTCTAAGTCTTGCAGAACCAGTTCACCTTTTTGGAGCTACGTATAAAGTTTACTTGACTATGAACAGCGACATTAACAAACCCAAGGGTTACTCATTGTTCTGCATCAGCACCGAGATTTAATTCTTAAAACCAGCAGGCAATGTTAATGAAGATTAAAGAGTGTTGAGATGTATATCAGACCAAGCAGTAAAATGTAGAGAAGTAAATTGTTAGCATTAAACCTGTCTATGAGACACAAAGTCTCTTCCAAAATAAGGCAGTTTCTTTGCTCCTATTACAATGGAAAGATCTGTCTCATTAGTCTTTAAAGCCACCACAGAGTCAGGGAGGAACAAAAATTAAGAACTAATTGACTTTATTCCTGCATATTTGTTACTCAGCAAGACAGAGAAGAATGGAAAGAAACAAAAAAAGATCTTTGAAACAAGCCAATCTGGTATGGCCTGAAGCATTTGTTTGTCAGAGCCCTTAGCTGCATTTAGCCAGACCTGACTGATGTGACCTATGTTCAGATTTGTTCAGAAATTAGCAGGAAACCCCAAAGAGTCAATTACAATGAGAAGCTGGGGTGGGGGAAATCCTGTAAGAGAACAGTAGCAAACCACTTCAAACTGTTAGCAAGGGTCAAATTCAGTTGACCTCACACTTTCATTGCCATATTGATCTATTTGATCCTTTCTATTTTCCAATACATAAGTTCTGGGACAATTCCAGAGCATTCTTTTGCTTAAAAAGTGGAACCTGTGGAGATTGAAGGGATTATTTTCAGGAGTTGAGGAAGAATGATTAGAGGATACAAGTAGCAAGTACATTGCCCATTAAGGATGGAAGGAAGATAGATACGGTAGTTACCACTGAGTAGAAATCCACATTGCATGGTGCTTGGCTGGTTTAATGTTGCTACAGAAATGTTGCTTCTTTATGTTTCTACGGAAGGCAGATCTGTATATAGTAATAGAATTTGAGTCATCTGCAATAGGTTAGCCAGATATTCCATCCCTCAGTTATTTCGGAACAGTTCCCTCAACCATAATGTTATTTTAATTTTCTCAAAATAATATTTGTCCTACTACTTTAAAGTGGAAATGGATCCTTTTAATTAGCCATTGCTGCCAGTCCATAAATGAGTATTGTTTGGGTAAATAGCAAATACTTAATATAGGATACATTAATAAACCAAGTAATAGAGAATGAAAGCTAGCTCATTACTAAAAACAAATAATATTCTAAGACTCCTTGTCGAGTCGGCATAAAGGCGCATCATTTTCTTACAACCAGAAGTTGCTGAGAATATGAGATTGTAAGGTTTAAGGGCTAAACTTTATACATCAGATTGCACCTTAACTTCCCCCAAACCTTTAAAATAATTCTTCCTCCCATATTCCAGAAATTCCCAGCCATAAAATAAGATAGGGATGCATGCCATCTGTAGGACCCAGGGCTGTTCACTTGCATATATAGTGTATATATCCTTGCTTATGCTCGTATTGTTTGCCTGTTTTTATATCCTTCATATATTAACCGGTTATCTCTCTGATAATTTTCGATTATTTCCCTGTTCTTTTTCAATTGCAACTTGTAGTTTTATGCTGTGCTAATCTTGACGCAAACTGCTTAAATGCACACTAACTTACATCATCTCCAAGCTTAATCATGCCAAATGATTCAATACAAAGATCCTAATAGAAAAAAATATGTGTAGATCAGAGTTGAACTGAGAAGGTCTTGGTCCTCTTAAAGGTTTGTTGTTTGCTTGCAGATGTTTCATTACCCGACTGGGTAAGAGTGAATGTGGGGTTTGCTCCTTGTTTATGTACAGTGGCTTGCCCTACCAATGTTGGTGGGGGTGTGGTTTTCTCCTTAGTAGTTCCTTAATTAGGGTAATGTTCTCTGCTTGATGGTTTGTCTGGTGTTAATCCCTGCTTGTCTGGGTGTGGGCTGATGGAGAGGATATGTGCTGGTTATTTTGTTTCCTTTTTAGCTTGATTATATAGACTTTAGTTTCAAGGCATATATTTTTGTTTGTGTATATTTTGACAGAGTTATGAAATATCTAATAAATCTATTTATATATATGAAAATAATGTGAGGACCCCAAAACCAAGAAAGGCATGTAGAGTTACTCCAGAGAAGTTTTCTTTGTTGGCTTTGAACTATCTTGCAAAACTACAGAAATTGCTTGCATCATTAAAGAGATACTCTGAGAACCTCTGGGGAGAAAGACTCTTCATTCTCTTTCTCCCAATAAAGAGATCGGTCCTCTGGAAGGCAATCCCACCCTTCTGGGAATCAACACCATATTCCACTACAATAGCTATTTCTATTTCAACCTATTTCCAATGTATCTTGTCATTATAATATAAATAATTCCCCCTGGTATACTGAAATTGGAGACTCCGGCTCTTTATTGCCATTTATCATCTTTAAGAGATAATGTCCTCTAAATAATACAATGGTCATTCTCTCTGACCAAAAGGCATTTGAAAGTGAGATTACACCAGCCTTGGGATGCCTGACAATAATAATATTTTTTTTAAAAAAATGATAAGATGTTGATAGTAAGCGATAGTGATATCTGAGCTTTGCCAAACACAACAGGATAATGAAGATAAACTAATTACATATTTGAGAAGAGAGCGGGGATAACCAAAAGGACAGACAAGCTCATGTTACAGAAGATCAGTTTATGAGACATTTGCAGACCTCAGACAGAGTGTGATTCCTGAAGATAAATTGCAGAAAATGTAAACAGTATCTGCAGCATTCCAAGAACCAAAGCTATCAAGGAATTAAGAGATTCCTGAGACTGACTAACTCTTCAGTTAAACGTTGCAAATGTCCCTGGAGTCTGAGATTGCTGACTTTTTGAATCCTCTGGGAATCCTCTGGGAATAGGTGGAGTAGCTTTGTAGAAGATCATGGAGAAAATTACCTCTTCCTTGCCTCCCTCAGTATTATTTGGGGAGGTTGATGTGTATGGGTAAATGAATGGGTAAAATCAATTGCCTTCCAAAGAGACACAAGGCAACAGTCCAGAATCTAGTTTTCAATAAACTGTATTTATTGTTTATATGACAGTAAGCAAAAATTATGGATAGGGAAGGAAAATTTAGGAGACATTCATAATACCTATTGTTTATTATGGTTAATTCCTTCAAAATATCTTGTACTTACAAAAAGGGGCACAAGATTGTAATGTGTCTTTGTGCTTGGATGTGCATATGTATGCACGCTAAAAACTTTTTTCTCCGAATTCCAAGCACAACCTACAATACAGGCCATCCTCACTTCTTAACCACTTAACTCTCTACACAGAGCTTCAGCAGATGAAAGGGGGGGGAAGCCTATTGCAAAGCTGTGATTCTAAGCACAGACCTTCTGCCAAAACAAAGCAGCATTTTTAGGGAAAGGGATTGTGAAACTCATCCAGGTAGCTCCAAATGCCAGTTCCAAATGCCAGCTCCCTTTGAGGTTAACAAGGAAGCTTACCTCCTGGAGGCATTCAAGTGATGTTTGACCTTTCATGCATTCCTCCGGTTTGGGCGTGGACTGTGCACATTGTTTTTTCTTCTCAAATGAGCAATGAGCCTTTCAGTTTTCCCAACTGCACAGCTGGAGACCGAAGGCACCGATTCCAACTAGAATGCATGGGCTTCTTTGAGTCTCTTGAGAGGTTGGTTTTGACTTTAGTTTTTGTTTGGGTCAGGGAGGGTTGTATTAATAACTGATAGCTTATAAAAACATTTTGCTTCTTTCCTTTATAGCAGCTCTGGGTGTCTGGTTAGCACTACTAAGCACTTCTAAACAGGGATTTTTTTTAAAAAGAAGGTCTTGTAAAAGTAATGTGATAGGTGCAGTTGAAATGAGGAAATGTTTTTGGGAGCTTTGAGTTGAGTTGGAAGGAGCTTGCACTGCTTTGCTCTGCCTCTGAAAAGGAAGGCTGATCCACCTTCATTCTTGTCCCTGAGTTCATTCATTTTGTTCTAGAAAAAAAAAAGGATTCCTGGCAACTACCGTATTTAGAAGAGATAGCATCTTATGAACACTTAGCGTGGAGTAAATTCAGTGGGATTAATTCTGAGCAATCCCAAACTTGGATTGTGCAATGTGGGACTTTGGAAAAACAGGTGCTGGTTCTGCACAATGGACTCAGTTCCAAATCACACTTTTCACCTCCTTTCTAATATTAAGCTGCCACTTCTCACATGTTATATTTTGAATCAATAGTACTTTTTCATGTCGAGGGGAAGAAAACTTAACCTAAGCTAATTCTTTATTTCATATAAGACAGGATGTGATTTTAGTATATGTTCCAGCATGTCGGTATCTTGTATAGTTTACATGTCTTCCCAGCCAAAGTGGAGGCCCCCATAAGACATCTGTTCAGCAGTAAACTGGTAGTATGGTTAACTTTTTTTATCAATGTACATTGGTTGGTACATTCTCTAAAGCTTCTGTTCTTGAGATGAAGGGAGTAGCTACTGTATACAAGGAACTTCTGTACAGAGTTCCTAACACAGATGAAGTTATGCATCTGAATATCCATCTTTATGAAGACTCTACTCACAGGGATGATTCAAGGATTCATTCCATAAAAAGAATGGATTGGATGCAGAAAAGGTGAAAAAGAGAAAACAAATTACTAGCCAGGAAATGTATCAATGTTACACATCGTCTTGTTTGCATCCTAACCTGTTTATGTAGTTACCAGTCAAAGTGCCTAAGGATGGAAGAGTCAGTCTGATTTACTCACTGTATTATTAGCATTAGTTCAAGTCCCATCTGATTTCCTCAGCACTTTGAACAACTTAAAAATCCATAGGCATTGTTATAGCTATAAAATAATGTAAACATGTTTCCATGACACATGCATTTTTGCAAGCAACTTTCCCAGTATGTACCATTTTCTCCCCCTAATTCATGGAAGAACAACATTGTATGTCATAAACGAAGGCCAAAAGATAATTTCATTCAAGTTTGAACATTATTTTCAGAAATACAAATTACACCCAAGTGTGTTTTAAAAATAACCTGGCATAAAATATGCAAAGAGGGATAGATGAATTGTCATCATCCCAGTACTCATTTCACATGGTTATTGTGTTAAAAATGTACAATATATTGCTTTGTTTTAGATTTTATTGAAAAGGAAATGTTTTAACTTCCTGTAGATTTTGGCTGTGGAGAGATGCCTGAAAATGAAACACCAATGCCTAGAAGTCTATCAATCTCATTACTGTAATCTGAAGATCATTTTTTCAAGATAAAATTATTATCTCATCAATTCTTAATCCTTGGCCATGGCAGTCCTTTCGTTTAATTAACACCAGCAGTGACTCCCTTATCTCTCCTCTAGACTCAGAAATCCCAAGAGTAACCTCTTAAAAAGGGCCATTTGTTTTCTGATTAGAGCATTCTCCTAGTTTCATCAGCTGTCACATCTCTTCTTCCAGTTGTAAGTCAAAGGAGACAGATTAATATGAGGTGAAATTGTTACCTGACAGCCAGTAGAAAACCTCAGACTGTCTTAGAGAGTCATCCAAATTTCCTGCCATTGCATTGGCAATTACATCAGTTATTGACCTTTCCCTTGAATCAAGTTCAATTATAGCTTTGGTTTTCTTGGCAAAGAGGTAGAAATTACTTGCAACTGTCTTCTTTTTTTTGGTGGGGAGGGGGTTGTATTTCCCAGATTAGCCTATAGTCCTAAAATTTCCTAATGGTGTCCCAACTATTTACTCAGTCTGATCCTCCATGACTATTTAACTAACAGTCAGTCTGATCCTCCATGACTATTTAACTAATAATCTCAAAAAACTAAGCAGGCCCAAGTTGAGTAAATACTTAGATGAGACACCTAGTTAATTTCAAAGCCAAGAAATCTATATTTACTTTAATTTACCACATGCCACTTTTGTTTTAGAAAGCCCCAGTAACACTTCTGTTTATCATAGCTAGTAGGGTATTGTATGCAATGTTGCCTAAAATACAAATGCTCGTTTTAATAGGATTAACCAGAATCTTACATAGAACTTCAGCCTCATGGAATGTTTTTTCAAAAGCAATGAACTCAAGTCTATGCATGTATATTCCCAACTAAATTATATTAACCAAAATAGTTTAATCCTAGGGTAATGGGCAACATAATGCTGTATTTAATTCTTTAAATACTTTTTCATCTCGGCTTTATTGTAGTGACAATGCATTGGTATAAATAACATGGGAGAGGCAGAAAGCTAAATTAATCCTTCTGTGAAGACAAGAGACAACTTCATCCTGTGTACCAGTTTCCTATCTGAAAAAGTCTGAGTAGGATTAAATTGTGGTACAGTCTTAATCCCAATTCTTGTGGAGTAAGCACTAATGAATTCATGGAACATAGACTTAAGAAATGACGTGTTAATGTTGCACTGTAGAATTTCAGATGCTGTCAGCCTAGTGTAAAGAGAATCTCAGGTGAATCCAACCACAAGGTCTTGCTCCATCTTTTCCTGGTTAATTACACAACGGAAGAAGAGATGTTTAAATACAGGAGAGCTAGAAATGAAGCTCAGCGTTGTCTCAAACCTTTTTAACTTCCCAAATTCTGTGGATGAGGAATTGCCATTGCT
The DNA here is from genome assembly GCF_051295495.1 of Thamnophis sirtalis. Classification (NCBI taxonomy): domain Eukaryota; kingdom Metazoa; phylum Chordata; class Lepidosauria; order Squamata; family Natricidae; genus Thamnophis; species Thamnophis sirtalis. Next base: position 99,361,372 of record NW_028261383.1, read on the forward strand.
TGTATAGCCTAGAAATGTAGCATTTCTTCTTAACTACCGTGGTTTAAGGATTACTTATGAGACTAACTAGTATAACATGCATACATGCACATTATGATGGGATGGGGTGTATAAATTATATCTCTTCTAAAAGAGAACCCCCTCCCCAATCATAGACCTCATCATTCTGGGGAGGGCAGCCATTTTCATTCTCAAAGTCACACTTTTTTTCCTCGGTATCTCAAGCTCTAAATTGAGGAGGAGTTTAGTGGCAAACAGTAACAAAGAAACTGACCATTGAATTTCTGAATCCAATCCTAAATATTCTGAAGCCACAAAACGGAGCCTGGGGGTTGTATGAATGTAAGAGGTGTCTATTCCTGTTTTAGGAAGTGAGTCAGTAGATATATAATTGGAGAAGGCTGTAGAGGAATATAATCAGAGCAGAGTGGAAAGGAAGCTGTTACAAGAACAGAAAAAAACAATGCTACTTTGCTACCCTCTTTGCATTTTTAGATTATTCCCCAGACAGAGGAAGCCTTGCTGCTCTTTGAACTTGGTTATTTTCTTGCCGATGTTTCATTACTCAGCTAGGTAACATCTTCAATGTTAGAAATGGGTAGTATTTCCTCTATGTTTATACACAGTAGCTTGTCCTCTCACTGGGGTTGCGGGGAGGGGGGGTGTTTCTCCTTGATAGTTCCTTGATTAGGATGTTTTTAATACTTGATTGTTTGAGTTGGTAGTTCCTTTAGGGTATTTGCTTTCTGCTTGATTGCTTGTCTGGTGTTCCTCCTGATATTAACCCCTGCTTACCTTGGTGTTGATTGCAGGCTAGGCAATGTTCAGATCTTTTTATTCCTTTTGAGCTGTTTTAAGTGTGTCTTTTGAACAATGTGCAAATGTGATTCATCTCTATGTGCCTTAAATGGCTGATTTGTCTGAGTGCTGGGCTTCCAGGAATTAGCATTTTTTTGCATTTAGCTTGGTCTAGGATGCTCACAGTTCCCAGTTGAAACTATATTTAAGTCTTTCCATGTGTTGTGGCATTAAGGAGTTTTCGTAGTGTCTTCTTGCTGCCAGTTGGTGTTCATGGATGTATTCTGCTACTATTCTTCTGGTTTGTACTGCATAATGGGGTTCCAATGGGGTAGCATTACATTGGAGGTGGTTGATGGACCAATAGAAGATTCCCCCGTCACTCCTGTCATGCATTCTGCTCCCCCTCCCATCTTTTAAGCATAACTTTTAATATTATCTATGTCTACCTACCTCTACATCTATCGATCTATCGATCTATCGATACACACACACACACACACATTACACACCTTTTTATTGCTTTTAATGTTGTAAACTGGCCAGAGTCTCCTCACGGTGAGATGGGCAGCAAACAAATTTAATCAATAAATAAAATAAATCAATAAAGGGTGTTACAGTCCTTACATTGTATGTTTAGATGGCTCATGTTTTTACTTCTTGGGCTACTGGGTATTTCTATTTTTATTTTGGAAGGCTTTTGTTGGTTTGTGTGCTGTGGTGATGCCATGTTGATGTAACAGTCGTGGGTTGTTTCTGAGATGGTTTTTGATATATGGTAATGTTTCCCTTTTCATAGGTTGTATTGGTTGTTCTCTAGTGGGTTGAGTAGTTGAGCACTTTTTGCCTGGGTATCTGTTTTATTGGAAGATGTTGTATAGGCAGTCTGTTTTCATTTTCTAGTATTCTGGGTTGCTGCAGTGCATTTGTGACCATTTGAATGTTGTTCTTACACAGCTACGCTTATGGGAAGTTGGGATGTTAATTTGGTAATGAAGCAGTTGGCTAATATGCGTGGTTTGTGATAAACTTGTGTTTCTATTTGCTCTTCTGTTGAGGATATCCAGAAAGGGTAATCCGTTGTTTTCTTCTTTCCTTAGGAATGTTATTCCTCTGAAGATGTTGATTATTTCATGTGTCTTCTCTAGTTGCTCCTTTTTTATTATAACAAGGATGTTGTCTTACATGCCAGTCCATACTTTTGGTGGTATGTTTGGGAGTTATATTTTTCTAGACACTGCATTACAGTCTCTGCTACGAGTCTTGAGAATAGTGATGCCATGCGTGATCCTCTGATTGGTTGGTATATTTGTCCATCAAACTGAAAATAGATAGTAAGGCAGAGGTTGATCTATTTTGATCTTAGTATATTCAATTAGATCAAATGTGTTGTGCAGTTAGGTCAGGTGTATTATGTAACACAACTGGTATGGATTCCTTTGCTAGTTCTGAGTTTGTAAATACTGCTATGACATCAAATGAAACCATAATCTCTTCTTTTATTATTTAAGTCTTCAGTTTTCTGGAGCACTCTAGTGCAGGGGTGTCAAACAGGATTTCTTCGAGGGCTGGATCAGCATTATAGTTGTTCTTCCCAGGTTGGCCAGGGAGGGGAGAGACGGGACAGATACATCCTGCAGCACCCTGATGGCTAAAACCATTTTGGCCATCAGGGTGCTACAGGAAGCCGTCCAGGCTGCACCCCATTTTTGCTAGCAGAGGCACCACGCACCAGTCCCTTGCTATTTCTAGGCTGGCCCTGTGGGCCAGATCTCAGCACCCCACGGGCTGGATCCAACCCCCCAGACCTTGAGTTTAACACCCCTGCTCTAGTGGAAAGTTAATAGAATATTTACTTCCCAATATGAAATGCCAAAGTCTTTTTTATAAGTTCTTTAGCTATGTTGTATTTTGGGAGCCCTGGTACTAATACAGTTGGATGAAGCAATATGTTGAACTTGTGTATTTTGGACCAACCATAGAAGGCTGGGAGGATGGGTCCATTGGTCATCTGCCACCGTTCTTCTTTCGTGATTTAACCTTTCTTGGATAGGTTAGGTCATCAAGAGATTTTCTTGCTCAGGTTGTCAAACATCTGAATTGGGTTGGTGTTTACTGGGATGTAGATTTTTTTTTTGTCTTCCACTAATTCTTTGCCTTTTGTATATATTGTGATTTGTCCATAATTACTGTAGCTAAGCTTGTGTCTGCTAGTAAGATGATAATGGTTTGGTCTTTCTATAGGTTTTTGAGAGTTGCTCTTTCCTCTGCTTTGAGTTGGTCCCTATTCTGTGTTCTTCTTGTCTGTGGTATAATTGTCTAACTTATATTTTCTTGCCAAGTCCTGTTGTTTTTGATTTCCTGAGTCTCCTTCTTTAGATAATTTCTAAAATGCTAGGTTAAGAAAGACAAGTTAAGAAAGCGCAAGACCTAAAGACTTTGTGAACATGTATTAATAACCTGTGTATGAGGTATTCCCCAAACAATCTATTCCCTCTGGACAGGAAGTGAGGAAAAGGATCTATATTCAAAATAATTAATGGTGTCATTTAAAACTCTGGAAGACATGTGCTCACTGCCTTGGGGCTTCTCACACCTCAAAGATGAAGCATTGCTTCTATGAATGATAGAAACTTCCTAACTCCCTAAGCCAGCAACGCCCACAATTATTTTGCTCCTTTTGCTGTTCATCCCTCTGCTGAAAGCAGAGTCTGGTCTGGAAAACATTCCAGTGGTTTTTCTTTCCTTTCCCCTCTTTGAGGCAGAAGCACTTTTGTTAATCGGCATGAATAACAGAAAGCAATTTCATTTGAGTTGTAGAAGAAAACAAAAGTTCTTGTTCATCTGCAAAATTGTGTGTGACTCCCCAAAACCCCATGGACCACAGCAAGCCAGGCTCCCCTGTCCTAAACTGTGCCCTGGAGTTTGCCCAAACAATAGTTGGATTGAGATAATTGGGAATAAAAAATTGGATATTGTTCTGGAGAAGAAATCTTCAAACTAAAATTGAATCAGTAGAAGAAATTATTATTGCTATTGTTTATGGATGTGGTGGCTCAGTGGGTAAGATGCTGAACTTGTCAATCAGAAAGTTTGGCAGTTCAGCGGTTCGAATCCCTAGCACCGGGTAATGGAGTGAGCTCCCATTACTTGTCCCAGCTTCTGCCAACCTAGCAGTTCAAAAGCACATAACAATGCAAGTAGAAAAAGAGGGACCACCTTTGGTGGGAAGGTAACAGCGTTCTGTGCACCTTTGGTGTTTTGTCATGCTGGCCACATGACCATGGAGACATCTTCAGAAAGCCTTGGCTCTTCAGCTTTGAAACGGAGATCAGCACCTCCCCCTAGAATCAGGAACAACTAGCACATATGTGCAAGGGGAACCTTTACCTTTTATTTATGGACAAGCAGAGAATACTATTAATGGTTCACATAAAACTTACCAAAAAATATTCAGTAGTCAAATATAAAATGAAATGAGGGGTTCTCTCTCATCTATAGCTGAGTGAGTGAAATGAGATATGGAATTTGAGAGCCCAATGGCATTGACTTTGGCAAAATACTGAAATCCAACATCAACAGCACCATAAAGAAAAAATCAGATCCTGCTCCAAAATTATTCTTCCTTAAATTTTCCTTATTACTTTGTCTATAGATATTCTCACTCATACAGGTCATGGTTGTCCCAAAGGTGTTTTTTCAAAAGGCAATTGGATTTTGTTTTTTCCTTAAAGATATTTCACTTCTCATCCAAAAAGCTTCTTCAGTGAAGAAGCAGGGAAGAAGCTTCTTGGATGAAAAACAAAACATCTTCAAGTAAAAAACAAAACCCAGTTGCCTTTTGAAAAAGCACCTTTAGGACATTAATTAATTAAATTGTGAAATCACTTTTGCCCTCTCAGTTTAAAAATGGAATGTAAAATAAAGTTTGTTTGGTTGTGGAAAGTATCTACTGTGAAATGAGACGGTCAGTGGGTGTTTTATCTTTCATTTTATTTAAAATTAAGTCACTACCAAGGCAGTTATGAAGTTACTATTGATGATACATTGTTCTTTGTTGTGAAAATTGTTCCTTCGAATTCCTCCAGGAAATGAAGTCATTTTCATTTCATTTCTAGAGACATTGAACTGGAGAATCGGTTATTCTTATGTGGCTTTGCCTTTGGCATAATTAATTAAAAGTAAAACAAAGGAAGAGAGTGCAGTTGTCATCCATTTTGTCTCATGCAATTTGTTACAAACAGACACAATATCACAACTTTGAAATGTTGGTCTATTCGGTATGAAAAAAGAACCGTGAACATCTATTCTGATTTTTGCTCTATGGCATTGCTAAGAGACAAATTTATATTTATTGAAGAATAACTAGGCATCTTTATTCAAGCAGGTATTTCTCTTATCATTTTTTAATTCTAAACAGCATTCTGCCATTAGCAAAAAAGAACATCTAAAGTGATGGAGCATATCCAATGAAATAAAACAGTGACTGTGCTAGATTGATTCTTCTGGGACCCTTAAGCTTGAGTGACAAATTCATAGTTTTCTGCCAATGTTCAGTGGGAAAGCAGATTTTTAAAAAGGTGCATGAAACCTCTGACAATTTAATGAGCATTAACATTTTACAGATGCCCCTAAATGACTCCAAAATTGGAAAAGTTACACTGAAATTTTAGCCCCAGTGGCTAAAATTCCAGTGGCAGTTCTAGCTACCAGGCCTCCTGTGTCCTATGGCTATTGGCTACTGAAAAAAAGTGTACTGCATAAACCAGAAGATTGCCTATAGTACACTAGGCCAAACCAAACATATACATCTTTCCATTGCTGCTCCTGTTATTTTTGCCCACTGTGAATATGAGTTTATTTCATTCTTATCAAGATAATATAAGGATAATTAATTAAACCCTGAAATGCCTCCTGAAAAATAAAAAAGAAGTAGAAACTTGATGTTTCCCCTTATGCTAATGCCAAATTCTTTTGAATGTATGGAAGAAGACCTGAATTCTATAGACTGGAAGACTAAAACATTCTGCACAATTTAAATATTCCTAGAAGTATGGTAGCCCTTGACTTACAAGAGTTTATTCAGTGACTGTTCAAAGTTACAACGGCACTGAAAAAACTGACTTAGGACCATTTTTCACACTTACAACTGTTGCAGCATCCCATGGTCACATGATCAAAATTCAGATGCTTGGTAACTAACTCATATTTTTAATGGATGCAGTGTTCCAGGGTTATGTGATCACCTTATGTGACCTTCTGATCAGCAAACTCAATGGGAAAGCCAGATCCACTTAACATCTGGGTTACTAATTTAACAACTGCAGTGATTCAATTTAACAACTGCGGCAAGAAAGGTCCTAAAATGGGGCAAAAAACACTTAATGAATGACTCGTTAAATGGAATTTTGGGTCATTTGCGTCAATGGCATCAAGGACTACCTGAATTGTATTATTTGCAAAGTGTTCCAAAATTTCGTTTTACTGTTCTTTAATGCTGAATGCAGAGAGGCTGCCTTATCTTGTACTGCTGTGAATTCAAATTCAGTACAAAATGAGATTCGTGATACCTTTTTTTACTCCATCCAAGCAGTATTAGAGTAGTATGGAATTTGGGATTGATTAATAAATACATACACAAAAGAATGTAGGTGCTTTGCATTTCTTATTTGAGGAAATGAGTCAAAGCATTGAAAACAGAAAGAAGTGAGAAAGAATGTAAGTTGGACAATAACCTTGGCATCCAAATTAAATTCCATTATAATTATTTCCCATTGCCACTGGTAGCATCAATTTTACCCCCTTTGCTAATCAGAAATTCCTAAGTAAACTTCTATATATACATGCACATATTTCTGAAATTAATTCTCCTAGTGCCACATCAGTCCCATGTTTTCCTTCATTCCAGCAATAGGAAGTGTTAAATTAATATATCTACAAGTACCTCTAGTATTAACTACAGAACCTCATGTATAACTCTGTCTTGCAGCATCGCAATTGCCATTCTAGCACTGAGTTATTTGAGCATTGAAAACATTCATATTGTAGCCCTTAGTTTGCTGCTAGCTACAATTAAGCATAGGTAGTAATAAAATCTCACTAGAATGAACGGAAACAGGTGAGTTCAATGAGTCATGTATTATTTTGGGTACCTCTTTAAAGCAAAGGGCTGCTTCTTTGTTTTTCTCTTTCATGAAGTTCTGATGTGAGTTTCATTGTGGATTCCATTATGTGGGGAGTGGTTGAGTTTTGAAAAATTGGTGGCTGGAAAAGAGCATATTCACAGATTATGCCCAAACATAATTTATGGTAATGGGAATGGTTTATTCACATAAACAATGAAAGGTCAGATCTTAAAACCTAGATTTCTTCTGGTCAAATGGTTCGTCTCTTAGGAGAATATCCCATTTCCACAAAATCAGGTGGTTCTTCTAATGATCTGCCTAGAGTCATCATCTGCCTACAATCTAACCTTGTAGACAGATATTGTCCGTGCTTCTTCGTTGTCTTTTCCTAACTCAGAAGGTATAGCTATCCTCAGAAATACATCTCATTCCCAACATCATTCAAATGTTCAGGTATTTGGACATTACAGAATGGTTTAGAGTATGGGTGTCCAACCTTTTGGCTTGTTTGGGCTACACTGAGTGAAGAGAGATTGTCTTGGGCTAAATTAATAATGTAATTAATGTACAGAAATCACAAAACAATAATAAAAGTTTATGAACTTGTAGGACTTTATGATTAGCTGTCCAGAGCTGCATGTGACCTGTGGGCCACAGGTTGGATACATCTGCTTTGGAGACTATAGTGGCTTTTTCTGTAACTTCTCCCCTCTCCCACTCTTCCACTAGGAATACTTCCTTGTTATTTTCTTCAGCTCTTTCCATACTGTCACTATATTGTTTTTGCATTGCATAAAACTAGGACAAGGAACTTTATGATTCATGTGTTTATGTAGTCAAACATTCCTTCTTTCTCAGACTTTAGAACACCTGGATAACTTCAAACAGCTTATGTTATGCTCAAGTAAAAAAAGTCTTCTCTGTTGAGATGACACTTTGAATGCCTTACAAAAGGACTGCTAGAAAGAGGGAAAACCAACATATCGTTAGTAAATTCTCCCTTGTATGAACTGTGGACAGAAGATTAAAGGGGTGGGTTTGCAGTTACAAACATGTGTGCAAAAATGCAGTGAGGGAGGGCTTGGGCTGGACAGCCAGGATTACTGCTGACAGATCAATTTGAGGACCTTGAGTTCAATCATTTGATTGAGGATAGGTTCCTCAGTTTTTGACATACGTATGTTGTGGTCATGTATATCACATATATTTCCTACCTTGAGCAGGATGTATGAAATGATGGTATGCATGTCAGGATACGAAAAATGGTGCAACTATCACAAAACTAATCTAAATACATTTTCTCTGTACTGGTAAGATTTTTGTACTATTGCAAAATGCTTATCTGAAAAAGTCTTTTCTCACAGTAACTTTTGTAATCATTTAAGAGTTTTACAGATTGCAAAGGCAATATGATATAAATAGTGACTAATCAGGTGCACCTTAAGAAGGGCACCTCCCAGAACAGTAAACAGCTGTTTACTTTCTCTGTGTAACTCAATGAGTCAATTCAGAACTAATCTATCCATATAAATACAAGGCTTTCTCTAAGAGCTTCTTAGAATTTGGCTTGCAATCACAATAAATAATTTGGCTTAGGGGTTGCACACTTCAGTCACACCAGAAAGGAATCAGATTGGAGGAAATTGATCTAGGCTGTGTCCAGATCCCTGCAGTCATTGCAAGTAGAAAGTAAAGCAAATTTTGCTCTTGTGCATATAAAAGAAATTTGTGGATATACTTTATATGCAGTATTGGTCCCATCTAACCAGTTTTGCCTACTTTGTGTATGGATTGATATCAGTTTCAGTAAGGTTTACACACTTGGAAGAGCAGCAAGAAACAAGAGATATGACATTTTGTGTATAGTAAACAGATACAAAATGAATGACAGCCATCTGGACATTGCCTCCTGTAAGATTCACACCTTTAATTCTCCATAAAGATTACTTTTGTATTATCAGGGTTCAAAGAAAAAGTTCCTTTGATAATTATCTTGGAATGGAAAAATGCCTGCCTATTTGCCCTCAATATCTAAGCTCTCTCTGGTTCATGTTTATCCAAATTTCTATTGCATAACGGATAATTCTTTACAAAGAAGCAGTCAAGGAATATGTGGCAAAGGAGGGTTGTCTCTTCCTTTTAGCAGCTGTACAGCTGAAAGCACAGTAGACAGTCAAGAATTTAAGATAATAGATGTGTGGGAATTTATTTGCCTTAACCCCTGTCAATTATAAAAGGCATTACAAAGGAAACAAGTGTGGACCGCTAGAGCGGTGTGGGCTAGCTTTCCAAACCACACAGTGTTTCGTAAGGCGTTAGGATTCTGTTCTTGACACAAGGGTGGTGAGGGAGGTGAAAATCTGTTAGAGATGGAGAAAGGGAGGACAGCTGGAGTTGTTTTTCTATCATCTTGGTCACAGTAACTATCACTGTCTGGGACCTCCTATGAAAGTGCTCATTAATTTCAAGCTTGGAGGAGAGAGACAAAACAAGAAAAACAGGGCCTTCAGTTTTTGATGAAAAGGATCTGTTGGCAAAGAATGTATATCCTCAACAAGAGACAGTCCTCTAGGAGATTCCAGCTATATTCCTTCCTTCCTTCCTTCCTTCCTTCCTTCCTTCCTCCCTCCCTCCCTCCCTCCCTCCCTCCCTTCCTTCCTTCCTTTCTAAAAACACTGATCTGGATTTTACTGATTAAAACTCCTAAATCTCTCTCCTAAAATTGATCCTGGCCCTATCCATTTTAGATTTCAGCTTTTGGCATGCTACACCAAGCCTGATGAAGCTAGTGAACCAATGTAAATTGTATAATCTTGATCTAAAAGCCACCACCCTTGATTTAAATGCTTAGATTTCCTTCTTCCTCATAACTCCAATTTAGGATTTATTTATTTATTTATTTATTTATTTATTTATTTATTTATTTATTTTATATTTGTTTGTTTGTTTGTTTGCCGCCCATCTTACCATAGGGTAACTCTGGGCAGCTTACAGTTACATATGCAGTCAAAATGTTAAAAGTTAACATCAGTCATTAAAACCAAGGAGACATGGGGAGGGCAGGGGCAGGAGGAAGTGGGATCTGTTATTATCAATCAACCACCTCCAATGTGCTGTTCCCCCACTGCCAGCTTGGCACAGCCACATCTTTAGCCCTTACAAAAAGATAGGAGGGTTGGGCCAACCTCACATTGGATTATTGATTTTTAAACATGATTGAATAGTCCTATATTGTAGCCAGAAATAGAACTATTTATAAATGATCTAAATAATGAAAATTTACTTGCTATCTATTTATTTATCTATCTTTCTGTTTGTCTTGCTGTCTGCCTGCCCATCTTTCATCCAATTCTGGGTAGCTCCCAATCAATGGTTTCGCAATATCAGATAAATAATATCAGGACCTTTGTTCATGGTAGCTAGTAAACCCTCAGCAAGACAAAAGGATTTTGTCTCATTGCAAATATATTTTCCTATTTAAAAAGTAGTAGTCAGTTTCTAAATTCTGACTCTGAATTATTTTTCCAACCAAGAGTAACTTTGCAGTTGTTATTTGAAAGAATCAAATTGTACAATCCAAACCTTTTTCTTTCCCTTTTCTATAATATTTTGCACAGAAGAAAAGGCAGGAGTTAATGGAATTTAGATTATAAACTCCTTGGTCTCTCTGCTTTGTGAATGTATTGGTAGAAATGGATGTTGCCGATATAAATAACTATATCTCCATATAAACATGAACATTTATTTCAGGGAGAGTAGAAGCAACAGAGATTTGTTGAAATGTCATCTATCCAGAAAAGTCTGCCTATATTTGTATTAAAATACCCAGCATTCAAAATTTTGTCCTTCTTTTAATTGTATTAGGATATAGCAGTTGAGAATATAGGGAACTACATATATATATATATATATATATATATATATATATATATATATATATATATATATATATATATATATATATATATATATATATATATATATATATATATATATATATATATATATATATATATATATTAAAGGAAAATTTCTTTTGGTGTATGGGCTAAAGCCATGGAGGATTGGCTTGCAGGCTTTCAGAAAAATCTTAACAATTTTGAAATTAGAGGTTATTATCAAAGAACCCTTTAATAGCAAGGGACGTCACATTTCATTTCCAATGAATGAATGAATGAATGAATGAATGAATGAATGAATGAATGAATGAATGAATGAGCAATTTCATTCATGTTAAACTACTACAAACAACAGTTGGGGCATTTAATTCAGAATAATACTATTACATTTGAACAGAAGGTTGAAGTACAAATATTCTGGGAAACAGAAAAATAGATTTTCCATTTGAATGGCCCTAAACTGTTATTAGTCCTATGCATATAGCAAAACCATGTTGAGTGCAAAATGAACCATAGAACCTAAGCATAGGAAAATTAGTGAGAGGTTTATTATGCGCAGTACCCAGAATAACGAAATTCAAAAACCCATCATCAGAAAGCCCACTTAGTTGTCTTGAAATTTAAAGGGATTAACTAAATTCATGGAGAAGAGGCCTCTCAACAGCCAACAATTCAGAGTTCTTACATTTAACATTAGCTATTAGACCCATGGAGACATTTTTATGAGATTATGCAGCTGTTTTCAGAAGGGCTTCCAAAACCCTCCACATCTCATACTGCACTCTTTGTTCACATGGCTAATATTTCATGGTGCCAGTATACAATGTGCCAGAATTTTCCCATCTGTTCATGTGCATATATAGATGCTGGATTCGGTATGATGGCCAACAGCAAAATGTGCTTTCTGGAAGCAGCCAGGATAATAGCAAAGGCTACATGGTAGTTGCCAGTAGAAGCAACTTCCAGTTTACAGAAAGGGAAACCAAACAGCTGTATCAGGAAGGGAGGTGTGTTTTTTTTTCAGGTAGGTGATTAGGTTGTTTAGGAAAAACAAAATAAAAATGATTTACTTGTATTTTTAGTGACTAATAACAGGAAAGGTGCAGGTGGGTTTTTCTGACATTGGAGGCAAAACTGTTTGTTTCAGCCTTTGAATTCAGGGATTATTCAATTCACTTGTTTATTTTAGACCAGGGGACTCAAACTCGATTTCATTGAGGGCCGCATCAGGATTATGTTTTACCTCAGGGGGGCAGATTGGGTGTGGCCAGCTCAATGTCACTTGTGTCAGGAGTGCCTGTGGCAGCCCGAGTACTCTGCCAGGGAAAAGGGGCTCTCAACCTCTGTTTTCGGCTGCAAAGGGGTCCTGCAACACTCTGCCAGTGAAAATGGAGCTTGGGCCGGCCGGCCACGGCCCTCTTGAGCTCCGTTTTTGCTGGCAGAAGCACTGTGGGCCAATCCTTTGCTGTTTCCAGGGCAGCCTCACAGGCCAGATCTAAGCACTCCATGGCCATATCCAGCCCACAAGCCTTGAGTTTGACCGTCCTGCTTTAGGCAATGCCCGGCAGATAATTAGGCATCTGTGACACAAGGTCAAATTTTCCTCTATACAAGAGAAAGAGAATATCTATGACAACCCCAAAAGTACAATGAATATAGTGCAAGACCCATTCACCTTCAAAGTCAGACAAATGATCCAGTGACAGAAACACACAAAAAGCTCTACCCTGTAGAAATCCTGTTTAACAAATTCATTTCTTTATAACTTTTCTGCCCTGTCTACAACTGATAAATAATCCCAAATTTACCAGGATGCATACATAGCCATAACACCTGTCACATTTGATTAACTGAAAATAACTATGCAAATTTCCTTCTAGAATTCTAGAAAATCACTACAATGTTGAAAATCATCCCAGAAGTTTCCCTGTTTTTATGGAATTTATTGAAACACACACACACACACAAATAAATCACTACTTGTGGTGGCGGTTTACACAAATAAACCACCACCACAGAGATAACAGTCAAGCCAAGCCAAGCTCTCCTCCTAAATTCCCTGAATTTCTAGACTGAATTGGATCAGTTTTTTATCTGGAAGTTCTGGTGCTGAGAGAACAGAGAGCAAATTTTTAGCTGCAAATTAAACTCACTCTTTTTAAACTCTCCAATTCTTGGAAGCTGCCTAGACAATTCCTTGCAATTTTCTTGGCAAGGTTTTTCAGAAGTGGTTTGCCATTGCCTGTTTCCTAGGGTTAAAAGAGAATGATTGGTCAGCTTTACCCAGCCAGCCTTCATGTCTAAGGCAGGACTAGATTTCATGGTCTCCTGATTTCTAGTGTGGTATCTTATAACTGAGCATAAAACTGGCTCTCAAACTAAGCTTACTCTCAATCAATATGGTTGCTTGTTCTAGCATGTAAGAGCAGAACTCTCTGCTGTTATGAGCTTGCAAATTATAATACAGGTTTTTGACCTGGTTTGAAGCTGCAGTGAATCAATTATTCATCACAATTATCTAACCATGGTTTATTGAATATACCACAACTGATTAAGTCCACATAACTTGCTTAGCCAATACCAAGCAGAACAGCACAAATGGATTTGTACAGCGTGCTCAATTCTTAATGAGGGATTGCAAATCACAGTTGTACTTCTCTAAAGTAAAAATCACAGAAACTAAGAGGTGAGCTAATGAGCAATACATATTTATATGTAACTTGCTTTTATTTTTGTTAGGGCAAAAGTTTGAAAAATTGCATGGTATTTTGTTTTTAAAAATGATAATGGCAGCAAGACTTCTATATCAGATGAAATTTACAATAAGGGAGTAAAACTGACGGAGCTGTCAGGGATGGTGAAACTGATGTCTCTGAAAGACATTGGCTAAGTTTAATACAGTTGAAAACCCCCATGGGGACTTTTTGCATGAAGCCGGAAAAAACAAAATCATGATATATGGATTGGTGTATTAGTAATATTTATAGATTATTTTTTAAAAATGGAAGTTACGTTGTTATTGTAGAGCAGGAGCTGAACTCAAGTTTTATTTATATCTGTTTTAAAAGAAGTCAGAAGTCATTTTTATGTTTGTATTTTTGTTTTTATATTTTTTATTTTATTACATCTATTTCTGCCAGTTCTATCCATTTTCTGTCTTTCTATTCTCTCTCTTGACTACTGATTTTCTATGAGTTTTTTATTATTTTTTTTAAAAAAAAACCTTAATAAATTTATATAATAAAATCAAAGCAGTTTTGCTGTGCCATTAACTAAAGGTTTTTTTTAAAGGCCTGCCAAAGTAAGCAAAGTAAAATTAGATGACTAGCCCAGTGTTTCTCCACCTTTGTCTTAAGACATCTTAGGATGTCGCTTTTTAAAAAGAAACTTTACAACAGGGGGGGGAAAGAGGTTAAGAATTATGACCCAGCAAGTTCCAGAACTCCTTGGAGCAGGGGTGAAATCCACTTACTTTGCTACTGGTTCGGTAGCAATGTGAGTGTGCTTTCTAGCTAATGTAAATCGCACATCACAGCTGATAATCTGGAAAGCATTTTTTTACTACCAGTTTGAACAAACCAGTAGCACTTTTACTACCGGTTCGGGCAAACTGGTCCAAATCAGTAGCATTTCACCCCTTCCTTGGAGATTCTGAGGTATAGCCTTGGAGACCATTGCACATGATCCAAGAGTTGTCCATGTATGTTAAATTAATATCTATAAAAATAGGACTAAAACACAGAGCCGGGTGAGATTCAGATAAGTTCTAAACTGTAAGCAAATACAGTTTATTCAATACACAGAGGTTTATTCAATATATTGGACTCACTGAAACTTATGCTTAATAACCACATAATCTCTAATAACTTTTTGTACACTGAGCAAAGTAGATGAAGGATAGGAACCTGGAAAGATTCCACATCTGAAGTCCTGCCAGGGAGATACATCTTTGGTATGGCCTGCTCATTCTTCTCCAGTTCCAATCTGCAGAGGTGATAAAATGTTTGAAGTTCCCTGGAGACATCTGACTAACTTCTACCAGGGTGAATCAATTCTGCTAGCTATTTGAAGGACATTCCGTTTTACTTTCATGACATCCTGTGGAAGGAAACTAGAAGGGCTTTCATTTGAATATTATTTCTTTTCTTTTTTTACAGGTCAGCTCTTTCTGTTACCTAGAACCTGAATCCATGGGGCATTCTACGGCCATTGTCAGTCTTCCCCACTTACAGCAACATCTATCTTTGAATATGTACGTACATATAATCCTTATGAATTTCTTAAGGATGACATTTTTGTGGGGCCAGAAGATGCTATTGCCTAGCAACTGCAGCACATGGTCTGGAATCAAGGTTTTGGGCCAAAATGCCCCAAAGTTACAATACCAGAAGGAATTTTTTTAAAAATAAACCCATGAGCTCCCTTTCCATAAATATGCTATACTTGTATTTTGTTAAAACTGAGGTAAACATCATTCTAGAATGACTCTATTTTTATGCCTTAAATTAGCTTCCAAGCACATGACATGAAATATAAAGCTCACTGTCAGAAGAGACAGATCTTTTTAATTTAAATGAAGAATCATTAGGAATAGCATGTGAATATTATGCCTTTTAAGCTACAGGATCCACAAAACCCTAACACTGTTTGCTGGAGCAGCTAATTACTGCAATGTCAGGTGTCAAAGAAATTCTTGGATTTGGATGACAGATCTAAAACCCAAAAGAGCTGATGATGAATCTTAATATGTAATTTCCTGGTGCTAATAAACAGTGCAATTATTCTGCATTCAAAGGAAGATGATCTTTTTGTGTGCAAGTGTACGGGTGTTTAACTCTTTTCGTTCCAGACTGCGTTTTTCTTTCTCCAATCTGGGATCGTAGCCCAGAGCTTAATCTTGGACTGAATACATCATGCCGATTACACTAACCGATTTAGAAATGCCCTACATATTGCTAGGTAGAGATCCATTTGGCATTCTTGACAAGTTGTCTGTACTTAAAGCCGATACAATATTCACCAGATTGCGTAACAAAAGTGTTACACAAAGAAGCATCAGATGCACTGCTCTGGTTTAGCACAAGGCACAAGGGCAGCTCCTGGTGTGGCCTGAAAGCAGAGTATTGTGTCATAGCCTCCTTATGTTGCATAAATGAAACTCTTCTATTTATTTTTTTAACCAGTGCCTGGTGCTTTACTTTCTCATTCCTTACGTTTCAATAGGTCCGTCGCTTTGCACTCCTATACAGCTCACAGCCCGGATGAACTCAACCTGCAAAAAGGAGAAGGCATTCGTGTTTTGGGGAAATACCGTGAAGGTTGGCTAAAAGGAATGTCACTGATCACAGGAAAAGTCGGAGTCTTCCCCAGCAATTATGTTGCTCCATTTTTCAGGTTTGACCTATACTATTTATAGATTGAGAGGTGTATATGAAAATAGCAGAAATATCTGGAGAGGGACTCTTCCACAGCACGGGGAGGGGAGGGAAATGGGGCTTGAATTAATTTAAGATGAGCGAATAAGATTGTGTGGTAGTGCTGCCTACATACATTTTACACGATTACATGTAACCTTAATGCATTTTTTGGAACTATTTTGGCCAAAACGAAACAAAAAAAAATCAGTTTTGACTGCTAAGAGTTTTTTTTTTCCTTTTCTGGATCTGGAAAATAATTATATATTGTAGCTCCTAATCATTGTAAGTGTTTCCCCTTTTCTGTAGCATAAAAGTATAGAAGTATAGTACCATCTTATACCAATTATCTGGACATACCTTTAACAATCTTTGGGCCATTATGTTATTATCCACTTTTAATGTCAATACTTTTTAATTATATTTTAATGTTAGTATTTTTTAATATAGTGTAAAAACTAATGTGTATTGCTGGTCTTTGACCGTAATAAAGATTTTACTTTTATGCTACTTTTCTGTAGCATAAAAGTTGAAGTATACAATAGTATAATACCTAAAAATAATATTTTGTAGCTACAAGGGAGTGAAGAAATCAGTAAGAACTAGTATTTGGATAGTGCTAGTATGCTGAGCTTATGTAAGAAGGCCAGATGAATAAATTTCTGTAAAGAATTTGTATAGAACAGTCACAGATCAGTTGCTTGTATGATACTGAAATATCACCCTAAAGCTTGGTCTTCTTGCTATCGAGGATTCTCTTTTATTTTATTTTTAATGAATAGCTTATCATTGGTACTATACATATAATTACTTGTTCAAAGGGATAATTAAATCAAAGCTATGCATTTACTAATTGAAACAATACATTTGCTACAAAATGTTGCCGTAGATCCGTACAAGGCCACGGAAGGACTAATTTGTTTTTGTTTACATGCAAGCAAATAAACAAAAATTGAGGTGTCTGGGTACCCTGGTGAGAAGCTGATCCAGGAGGAGGCATCCACAGTCCATGAAGCTTTTTTGCAGCATTTGCTATGCAGCGTGTTTTTGTGGGTGATTAAATAACTATTAGGAAACCTTTTTAACAAAAACCTTTATGACACATTAAAATTAGGACATTTCTTTCTACACCACAAACAAGTAGATTATAACGCATTTCTTTCAATGCATGAAGGACTGCCACAGTTGAGCAATGCTCAGGACAGATCTCAAGACGATCCTAGGGGCATTGCAATTATTTCAGTCCAAAAGATGAAAAAGTAAATTACTATTACCTTACTAATTTACTATTAAATTGTAAATTACTATTGCTTGTAAGGTTACAAGTTTTCATAAGACCTTTTAGAAGTTCCTACAAAGGCTTGGTTAACCTCCCCAGTATTTACTCTTTTGAAAGACATATTTTAAAAATGAAGCATATTTATTGCTTAATCCGTGGAGGGGCATCCAAGCTAAATAACCAGAACATTCAGTAAGAACTATGATATTTATGGAAATGAACACACCACTTTCCCCCATGAAAACTGGACCTTGACCATCATCTCTAACTATCTGCTCTATGATTTTTCAAGATCTTTTCCACTAGGATCCCCAGTAGAAAGCAGTGGGGATAAGGGGATAAAAAGGTGAGAAAAATGGAAAAGGAATTTAAAAAAAAAAAGCAGGAAGGGGGAGAGGAGAAGCTGCTTGTTTATGTCCAAGCCTTGTTTATGATGTCCAAATTATTAAGAGTTAGTTACAAAAACTGGTCTATCAAGTCCTGTCAGCTACTTTGCTTACATAAGAGCCTTCATGTTCAGAGACAACTTATTTCAGTATTCTGTATTGTAAGCTACCTTGAATGTTGAAATAAGCAAAACGTCAAGGTATACATTCAACAATAAATAAATAAAATATATCAGATCAAGATGGACAAAACATGTGGGACTTATGTTGCCTTCATGCTGTAGCCTTCTGAGAGGTATAGTATCTGGCTGTAAAAATGGTTGCTCAGTTAAATTGAGTCTCAGTCCCATCTAGCACAGCACGAAATCTGCCTCTAAACTATTTATTTCTTTCCTTACTCAGTTATTTACTTACAGTATTTTATATCCTATATTGCTTGCTCTCTAAGGACTCCCAGTTGCTTGCAAAATTGAACATAAAATAGCTAAATAATTAAGTTCAAACGTAACTACATAAGCGTGCTAATGTCCATATGATGCAATCATGCTTAGTTCCAGAAATCATAAATACTTAACAATAATTAAAAGCTTTGCAGGAAATCTCATGTTTCAGAGTTTCATCAGGGACAGGGCTATTAAGAGCTCTGGAAGCAAGTTATTCCACAAGGCTGGGGCATAAACTGAACCACACCAATTTTGACTCACACCCTCCCCCCTAGTTTTACAGGGAGTAGGAATCAATATCTCAACTTACAACAAATGCACCAAACCCATTCACCCTGAATTAGCTGAAACAAAAATCAAAGGAAATTTAATAAACACAGAAGCTCTTATCTTTTAGGTTACTCTGAGTTAACAGACTCTAGTGGTGAGGCTAAGTAGGAATAATAAAACATCTGCAAACTGCATGTTCCCCACTCTTTAGTCAGACTATTGAGACAATAAAAACATATTTTCTACACAGTTTTATTTCACCAGAGAAAACTATTCTTACAATAGTTTTATAATTTAGATATTTTTCTCATCTTTGGCAGTTCTGAAAAATTAACTGTTGACTTGTTTTAGTTTCTTGTTCCATATATTAAAGTTAGATCACAATATGCCTGAGGTCTTGAATAAAGCTGAAGCTACAGTTGAAAGCATGTGGAGATAAATTCCCTAATGCCCTAAATATGTTCTGTTTTAATATGAAATCAGCTCAAAGCAGCCTCTCTCTCCTGAAAATAGAAAATGGCTAATAGCAGGCCTGACTATTTAGTGAAAAGTGAATTACTGAAGCAAACAGGAGTCACTTTGTTGAGATAGGTGGCCATACAAATTGAATCAATCAATAAAAATAAAATAATTCAAGGCAGTAAAGAAATATGTAGAAGATACCTTAATATAGGAACATCAAGGGTTGGAGAGGTGTTTTTTTTAATGGAGAAAATAGTTGTAAAACAGTGTTGGAAGGAAATTCCTTGCATTCTCCAGTTATACTAATATGAATTTTCAGTTTACTCATTCGGTGATTTGATTTTCAGTCTAAGCCTGTTCTTGAAAAGTGTCCTCTTAATCATCATTAACTGAAAAATGAGATAATCTGCCAGTAATCACTGTTAACTGAAAAGTAAAATATAATATACTATTTAAGAATGAGTAAAACTGAGGTCATATTTCCATAAATGCTTCAGCAAAGTTTTTGATGTTTTTCCCTACATTTAGTGGAAAAAGCAAAATAGCTGAGCAAAATGTTGAACTATTCCAGATCTGAATTTGGGAATATTTTTTCTGTCATTCTTTTATAAATCAAAGCAATAATTTGTAAAATAATGTGTGGCCTTTCCAGCAATTTTGATACACTGTGTGTTCAGTTTATGAATAAAAGCCATTTTGGGAAGTGTCAAGTTCTCACAATTTAGAGGTTCTTAATCTTAATTTCAAGCAGGTCTGAATTTCAACTCATAGATTCAAAGTTGACTATTTTAGGTTTTATCCAAAACCACTTCCAGACTTTCCCTTCTCTTTTTCTTTTGTAAACTTTTCCTTAAAGACAAGATATCACTTGTCTATTTCCAAGAGGAGATTTATAAAAACAAATGCAAATGAACCAGTTGTAAAAAGATAAATTAAAATAGAAATAGGTACAGATTGAAAGCACCTTCTAAAATGAAAACAAAACTAACCTTAAATAAAATGTGTCTTCCTTTAGTGCTTAGTTTCCTTAATCAGAATGGATAATAGTAGAAGAGAAAGGACATAGTTGCTCACACTGCATCTCAACCATATTAGCTAGATAACAAATGAGTTTGAATGGATCTCGCAAGCTCCTATATTAATTTTGAGAGAACAATTTGTCATTCTTCAAAATGGTGTTTCTTGAGATGATTGTGTTATGTTTGGATAACTGAATATTGTAATCCCTGAACATATGAACTGCAGGTAAAGAGTGGGGAAAAAATGACAGGTTTTAGACTGTGGTTTGAGATGTGGGATGCTCAAACAGCTACCTAACTAACCATGTTATTACTTTATGCATTTCTTCCCTTGTGTTTTATCATGTTAAATTGCTCAGTTTAAACTGGAAACACCCAGGCGGCTTTGGGGGCAGAACTATGCTTCCTGATATACACTAAATTTCTTCCCAATAAGGAGAGTCAGTTATTCTTCATTTTCCAGGGCACATTTAATTATGAGGTGGCCTCCAATCACACTCTGGGCCAATAAAATGAACAATCTAACACAGATCCCAGGAGATTGGAAGCAGTTTTACAAAGTACCTTACTTATGAACCCAAATATTGTGAATCATCCTTTTGAAACAAGTTCATAATAAACTGACAACTTCAATATTGTGACGAATCATTGTCCCACGATTAAATCTTTTTTTTTCCAAAGCAAAAGCTAGGCATGGGAATGTTATCAGAATGGACTACAAGGTGATGTTTGTTCTCTTCTCCCTTAGAAAGAAGCACAAATGCTGCTGTTTTAAGTTCAAATCAGGACCACTTAGGTTATTAAAGCAACTCTGATCATGCAGAAATTGCTGCCAGTCTCAACAATTTAACAAATTTAAGAGCTCTGTGACCTTGTTGGCCTCCTCAAGGAAAAACAAAGAAACAATCAGATTGGACTGCAACAATTTTGGAAGGAAGAAGGGGTGGACCCACAGTTGGAAAATAGAATTATAAGTAGGAAACAGAATAATTGATTGATTTTTGTCTTTCAAGAGCATTGCTTCCTCGGTGCTTCATCAACAAGCTTTTTTAAGTATAAGCAGTAGATACAACTGCTTGTTTTTTGTCAATTGGGCATCCGAGGTACAGTGGTGCTGGCTATTGATGGGGCAGGGGAATTTCACCTTAAAATTTTAATAAGAATGATCCTTTCAGAATCAATCCTAAACTGTTCATTCCTAATGCTTTTCCCCCTTGAAATCAAAGCTTAATTAATGTAGCTTAAAAGTTGCTTTGTCAAAGCTCTCATTTGGGGTTACAGTAAAGAATCAGATACCAAATGGCATTAGACTGGCCACAGCCTTTATATTATACAACTGGAGATCAACTGAAGCTTTCCATATTCAAGTAATGTGTTTGTCCCTTCCAAAGCTGGGTTCAAGCATAATTAAAGTGCCTCAGGCCTTGGATAAAGGTTGTGATATAAGCAGGTATTTCCTGTAATTGTTAAAATTAGGTAGCTGAGCTCCTCTTCAGTTCTACCCACTGCCTGAATATAAATATTTTTTTTCTCCAGAGGGGTCTCCTTTTCAGTTCTGCTTGTGGGCCTCTAGAAACATTTATTATTCCTACTACTATTTGAAAAGTCAGCCTGTTTGGGTCAGTGATGGTCCATTCCTACAATGGCAAGATTCTGACTAATATCCTGTTTATGAGTTTATGAGTTTATTATTTATAGGCCGCCCTTTTCCCTGAGGGGACTCAGGGCGGCTTACAATTTATAGGGAAGGGGGGGGGTACAAGACAATAAAACAATAAACATGAAAACAGTGCAAGTAAAAATAAAACACAACATTCATCATTCGGGTGGGGCTGGTTACGATTTTTATCCCCAGGCCTGACGGGATAGCCAGGTCTTGAGGGCTGTGCGGAAGGTCTGGAGGGTGGTGAGGGTACGAATCTCCACGGGGAGCTAGTTCCAGAGGGTCGGAGCTACTACTGAAAAGGCTCTCCTCCGCGTAGTTGCCAGTCGGCACTGACTGGCAGATGGGACTCGGAGGAGGCCTAATCTGTGCGATCGAATAGGTCGCAGGGAGGTAATTGGCAGGAGGCGGTCTCGGTTTGCGCCTCTTTGTCTCTTGTTTCTGGCATGTTTGAAACATCCTTGTCCTTATAGGTTTTGCCTTAGGGACAATGTCCTCATGAAAACTGTGAGCTAGGCTGAAGAACAGTTCTAGGCATGGTGATTTGACAAGCTCATTCTCCCTGACCATTTATTAAGCCTTCCTACACTTACCACTCCCAGTCACCAAATGGGTCCTTCTTTTTTTTTATAGGGAACTGCTGCAGTTGAAGGGTCCGCCTCATGCATAATTGAAACCTGTTTTTTTCTACTGAAAAAAATCAATCTATAAACTTTCCCTGTTATATTATTTTCTAAGAGACTGAATAAATTTTGCATCTGTTCCCATAAACATCCCTCCATAAAAACTAGAAAACATGAAATTAACTCTCTATATGTTTGCGCATAGTTATTATCTTCGCAACCTTTTCCCTCCACTGATTTTTTTTATTTTTGAGTGATTTACTTGGGTAATGGATTCTTTTGGTAATTCTGAATCATTACATAAATTGTCCGTCCACAGACATTATCCATCTCCCATCCCACATTTCATTTTACATTGCTTGTTCTCAAGTAAATACCTGCAACCTTATAAAGCAGAACTACAGTCCCATTACCAATTTCCACCAGTCCAGTGGACAACTTTCTTTTAATTATATAAGTGCATAGTGAGAAAAATAAATTCTACAAGTAATTGCAAATCTTCAGTGAGCAGAATTGCCGCTAGGTTACAGGCTAAACAGAGGAAGAAACATTTATATGAGGCAGAGTACAGCAATAGTAGACTAAAGCCAAAAGCTAAAAATAAAAACACCTTAAAATATGATTAATTCAAATTAGCAGACTCGTCAGTCACAGAAGCATGCAAGCATTCCCATACAATGAACATGTTTAACCTGCCAAAGGATTTGTGCTGTTAATATTTATCACAGTAGTAACTGCCTATGGGGATACACCTGAATGGAAACTGCATATTTCTGAATTTGATTTGTGCAAAATGTTTTGAATTTGAAAATTTCTTAAGTTTGAAACAGGCTGCTTTGATCTCTTAAGAAGTGATCCAACCTTTGTTGATGAAGATTCTCAGTCATCGAGGAAGAGTGGTCTGGAAGTTGAGTCATGGCGACTGAACTTCTTGTTGGTTCAAAATATTTTGCTGCTTGTCCAAGTAGCTTCTTCAGATTGAGCAAGGTGATTAGAGGGACCACATAGATCAGTGGTGGGTTCTGGATGCCGGTGCAACTGGTACGGTGCAACAGGGCCAGGTGTCTACCACATGAATGTGCGGAGCACGTCCATGTGTACTTACTGCCTATGACGCTCCATGACGCCTCCACAACAGTTCAGCTGCTCAATAGAGCGGCGCGCAGGTGCCGTACACTCCATGTGCAGAAGCCCTGGAAACCTTAAATACCGGTAAGGAGCGTGGGTGGGTGGGTGAGCCTTCCGGAGCACCATACCAAAATGGTACCTGGTGCTCCTGGC
The DNA here is from genome assembly GCF_051295495.1 of Thamnophis sirtalis. Classification (NCBI taxonomy): domain Eukaryota; kingdom Metazoa; phylum Chordata; class Lepidosauria; order Squamata; family Natricidae; genus Thamnophis; species Thamnophis sirtalis. The sequence goes on from NW_028261383.1 coordinate 99,385,034, forward strand.
AGGCACCGTACTGGGGCGTAACGGTCATAACCCACCACTGCCATAGATGTCCTTCAGGGAGGTCATCTAATCTGGATGGGCTTGTTAGGTGAGTAAGCAGAGAAATATTGGGATATAAATGCTCCAACTCCTAAATCTTTTATCTTAGGTGGGTCATTAAGCCTATCCAGATTAAGTGAGAAATGAAACCTCTCTGGAGGACATATAGTTGCCATGATTCAACTTCTACACTATCCAACTTTATCGTACTAGATTCTTCAGAAAATAATAAAAACAGTAATTATAAGGTCAGAACAAAATGGCTCACTCTCTGTGAGAATCAGATGTTTCACATGCCATAGTCCTTCAAATATTCATAGCTGGGTGGGAGAAGTAATAATAGACATGAGCTATATATCATTAAAAGATGAGTCATTGTGTTTTATTTTGCTTTGTGGAAATGCAAAACCTGCAACAATACAATTCTCAATGTCTCGCAGAGTGATGAGTGGGAAAATCTGGTGTTTATTTAAATAAAAAAAATAAATGCAAGATTAAAATAATCTACAAAGGTATTTTGGTTCAGATGTACAAATGTTTGCTGTTGTGGAGTGATCTGCATTTTCTAATAAAAAGTAAATATAATTCCCGAATCTGAATTGTAACATATGTTTTCTATGTAAATGACATGAAAGGTATCTGCTTGCTAATGAACCACCTTCCTCCCTCTTCTTTTGCTCTCCCAAACAAACAGAAAATCCTCCGGCTTCTCTGATTCAAAGATGCCCTCCCTTTATGCAACTTGGACATTATCCACTTCCTCACTTTCATCCCAGGGAAGCATCTCAGGGAACCGTCCAGGGCAAAGCAGACCTTTGAAATCTCTGACTTCACCTGTGAGGAATCTCTCTTTGCCCAGTGCTTCAGGGCACACAGCATCAATGAGAAGAGGACGGAGTAGCAATAAGAAGAGTAAGTCCTAAGATGAGAAACAAACAAGTGGACCTGATCCCCAAAGGCAGAGATATGACTAGAAATCTTTAATTGGACATTAAAACACAGGATTAATGTTGTTGTTAGTTGTGAAGTCATGTCCGACCCATCATCACCCCATGGACAATGTTCCTCCAGGCCTGCCTGTCCTCTATTATCCCCCGGAGTCCATTTAAGTTCACGCCTACTGCTTCCGTGACTCCAGCCAGCCACCTCATTCTCTGTCATCCCCTTCTTCTTTTGCCCTCAATATTTCCCACCATTAGGCTCTTCTCCAGTGAGTCCTTCCTTCTCACTGGGTGGCCAAAGTACTTGAATTTCATCTTCAAGATCTGGCCTTCTAAAGAACAGTCAAGGTTGATCTCCTCTAGGTCTGACCGGTTTGATCGCCTTGCAGTCCAAGAGATTCATGGGAGTCTTCTCCAGTCTACTCCAGGGTGAATGTAGTAAACATAATAAGCTGGATCAGAAATCTGCCTTACCAAAAACAAGAATGTGTTTATTCAGTGCCTGGAAGATCTGAAAATTGTAGCAGGATCAAATGTTTAGACACTCTGTGGCAGATAAATTTTTATGAGGGGAGAAATCAAGTTAAAATTCTATCTGTCCCTGCTATGTTCTGGGTCTTTGTTTAGAGACTGAAGGGATAAAATAAGAAGTGTTGGCAGCAACTTTAAAAAAATCTGATGCTATACAGTTCTTGGAAACTGAATAAGGTCAATGTTCACTCTGGATTTATGTAGAATTACTGTAGAATTATATTGGCAGAAAATAATCTGCTAGGCACACAAAATGAGCTTGGAGTAAAATAGTAACTATTATTAGGCATTATAATTGAACTTCGTATTTTACAGTCCATTATAAGATTTGTTTTAGAACAAATGAAATACTTAGCAGAATCCATTTGATTCAGTCTTCAAATTAAATGCACAAGATATGAATGAGACTGTTACTAAAAACTCCTTTCTATTCACCTGTTTCTATTTGGGAATTGGTGGGTTATTCAGGGGCCTTTGTATCCGCATCTGAACAATAAATACTCTCTTCTGCCTTCTTTATTCCTAATATTTTGGGCATTTGTTATTCATTTGGGCATTCTAAGGAAAAATTGGGAGAGTCACAAGGAAACATCAGAGTTGGAGATCTTGAATAGGTCACAATTTTTCTACATTCTGCCACAGAGCAGCATGCTATGGGTGACACTTAAGTTGCTCCCAATAGCTATTTTATTTAATCAATCTGCTGCAGCCAGTGCAAAGCAAGACAAATGATAATACAAAAAGTGGGGGGGAGGGCAAATAAAAACTACAAGTGATGAACCCAATGTGATTTCTACAAATAAAAGAAATGAAATGAATAATCAAGTGAAGCAAATTCCATGGTCCCATTTACAAAGTACATAGTTAGAAAAACATGTCCATGCTTTAGTCATTAAAAAAAAAACTTAGTGAGAGAAGAAAGACAAATACAACTTTAATTGGATGAATATATGCAAGTTGCAAGACACATGCTGAGTATTTATTTCAGTTCAAACCTTAAACAAAATTCCTGCTGAAACTTGACATTGAGTAGGTATTTAAAAAGACTAGAGTAATATACAGGCATGTCTTCCTCTCTGTCAGACTGTTGCTCATCTTAGTCCAGTGCTGTCTCCTCTGGCTTACTAGGGTTCCCAGTAAATACTTTTCATGTAAAGTCTAGACCAGTTGTCTCCAACCTTTCCAGTTCTGTGGCATCAATGAGGGAGGAGAGGGGATAGTTTTGCATGTGTGTGCGTACTGCTTGCACAAATGTAGCTTCATGCATTTGTGCTCACCTGCCCCTTGCACATTCCGGTTCCCAACAGGCTGTGGATTGGTACCGAGCCACGAACTAGGGGTTGGAGACCCCTGGTCTAGACTACTGAACTTGTGTTTCTAGGATAAAATACTAAGCACTAAGGCAAAAGGTAAAATGAACCAGTGTGGCATATCATTTTCCTAGTAGCTGATGGAACGAGAGGAACACAGATTAAGCTGCCTCCTGGGGTTCATTAGTTTTGGAGAGAATGAGCTTCAAACATGCTACATGCAAACCATGTGCTCCACTACTGTGTTAGTTCACCCTTGTAACTTCCTAACAGCTCTCCGCATTCCAGTAGCACGCCACATAATGATGATCAGCCCAAATTTTAGAATTCAGTTAAATCCTGCAATTCAATGAATTTCTCCCACCCTTTTAAATATGAATCCTCATATTATAAATTCTCAATCATGTGGTTTGGAAGAGCTTATTGTTATCTTAACCCTCCTCTCTTTAATTATTTGTCCTCCCAGGTGGATCTTTACAGAAACCTTTGCAACCAGGAGCCCTTATTCCTTTAACCAACTCTCTCCAGCGGCATCCTCCAACTCCAGCACGATCTCAGCACACTCCAATATATCAATCTATTTCCTCTTTGCCCCGAGGAGTTGGCTTGGGTGACACAGGAATCAAACTGAGCGCCTATCATAATTCTTCCTTAGTGCTATTGCCCCGAAGCGGAAGCAGCAGAGCTCCTTCTGTGTGTAGCTCGGTCATTTTGGATACCAGTGAAGTCTCAAAGAACGAACTAGCTGGGAAACCACCTGCATCTGCTCCACCTTCCATTCTGGTGAAACCAGACACTTTGAAAAACACCACTGAGAAGGTAATAATAGGGTCTGTCCCTGCAATCATAGGATTATAGTTGTCAAATATTAAGAGAATACCAACTATTGGCAATTCCTTTTGTGAGAATTTAGTGATATGTGTTATGATTTTGGGATCAAGAGCCACATTTGGCCTGTTAGCAAATAGCACTTAGACTTATATACTGCTTCATAGTGCTTTATAGCACTCTCTAAGTGGTTTACAGATCATATTGCTGGCTCCTGATTTTATCAACCTCGGAAGGACAGAAGACTGAGTCAACCTTGATCTGGTCAGAATCAAACTCCTTGCAGTGGACAGAATTAGCTTGCAAGACTGCATTCTAACTACTGCACCACCAGGGCTCTTCACTGAAAAAAGTCTAAATTTAAATTAAACATAGTTGGCATGTTTCCCTCATATCTAATGATTTCTCCTCTTCTAATCACATTAAGAATTAATCATCATTCATGGTTTCTCAGGAAGCAGTTTTCAATCAGGTAGATTACCTTATTTTTTCAGTAACAGCACCAAGTACACAATACACAGTCTGTTTTCCTAACACACATGAAATTGTCCTTATTCCTGAAGATTATACTTTGGAGTTAAATATGTTCAAGACTGAAATTAACTCTAGTTCATAAACATTTATTTATTACTAACCTAGTACTATAATGCTGATAATATACATAGTATTATTTAAAATTCTGTTAATTTCACAACTATTTCATGTTCTTCAGAAGAACATTGTACTGGTTTTACTTCCATATTACATCAAAAGAATGATCTTACATAAATCTACTTAAGAGTTAGTAATATGTACCTTTCCGTGACCCGTCAAAACCGTGTTCCACAAAAGCGCGGTCGACGAAAGCGCGTATGTGACGTCATCACAGCGCGACGAAAAAGATCGAAAAATTGAAATAAAAATTAAATTACAGCAAGCCGATTCACATAAAGGTAAGGGTTAGGGTTAGGGTTAGGGTTAGGTTAAGGGTTAGGGTTAGGTTTAGAGCGTTAGCATTACGTTTAGCGTTAGGTTAAGGGTTAGCGTTAGGTTTTTCGTTAGGTTAAGGGTTAGGTTTAGGGTTAGGTTAAGGGTTAGGTTTAGGGTTAGGTTTAGGGTTAGGTTTGGGGGGGTTAGGGTAAGGTTTTCGCTTTATTTTTACATTTTTTGATCTTTTTCGTCGCGCTGTGATGACGTCACATACGCGCTTTCGTCGACCGCGCTTTTGTCTACCGCGGTTTTGTGGTGGAACCGTACTTTCTAATCCACAGCATAGTTTCTATTCCAAGCAAACAAGGGTTTCTCTCAACTACTGATCTCTCTTATTATAATTCAGCTATAAATGGCTCAGTAATTGTGTAGAAGACTCACATAATGTACCTCTCAGAAATGTTTGCTTCTTTACAAAAACATGCCAAAACAAAGCTAGTTCTGTAGATACAACCATTAAATTGCATTTCAAATTTCTGTCCAATATGCTAAAGTATTACAGATAATATTTTATGAGAGAGGTAAGGTAACTTGTCTTTTCACATTTTTCTAGGGAAATTGCAGAACGGAATTTACTTTGCTTGTTTGTGAATATGTTTATACAGTGGCATAGCAATGTTTCTGGAAGCCTTCTGAGATTAAATTAACTCCAGATTTCTTCATTCTATTTTCAGCAAGTGAAAACAGTGCGATTTCAGAACTACAGCCCACCACCGTCCAAGAGACATAATTCTGTATCTTCATTGAACTTCTCCAATGGCAAGCCTGAACAAGGAGTGATTACAGAAGCAATACAACCAGAATCAAACATCAAGAGCCCTGAAATATCATCTTTGTATTCCCATCGCATTATCTCTAGTTCAGTTCATCAGAAGAGAATGCCACATCACAAGACCTCGCCATTGGACCTTTCTAGCCCAACTGGTCACCCAACTTTTCCTACAAAAAAGAATTATAGTGGCATCTCTGAGAATTGAGAAATTTAACCTTATTTAATTGGCTTTGTTTTGGACATGCGTTATTTACTCATTGTTTGTAAGGATCAGCAACCAGATGGGAGATTGGTTCTAGGTCCAACCTGCTACCTTTTAAAATGTTTAAATTTTACTAACGGACTCAGCCTCTTTAGAAATCTAGAATCTCACCGATGATTACAAGATTTCACTAACAATATGGGAAGTTCTTGTTTTCTGTGGCTCAGAAGTAAACCTCATGCTGCATAAGCCTGCAATGTTCTTCAGATGAAAAAACCTATCCCAACTGTAGTGTCAATACTATTATCACTGTTAGTTCTAAAAATAATAATAATAATAAAGGACTAGGAGCATGGAGCCGATTCAAAATCCATATTGCTCTAAGTTCAAAACCTCTACAATTCATTTGTAAACAAGAACAAAGAGAGTTTTGTTTCACTTTGCTTCATTTTGTTTCATATTCTAACCAGTTTTAAGCATGGTTTAGCCACCATCCTTTCCTTGCTACTTTTGAAACTGAGCTATCACATCTTTCTTATACCTTAACGTTTCCATTTGCACTTTCCATTTATGTCAGAATTCAGAATGCTTATTTTTTTAGAAATTAAAAATCATCCTCAGCTTCAGAAACATTATCTCCAAGGGAGGTAATGGAATAAACTCACTGAGCAATTCTCACTTAATAGAAGGAGCTATGAGTTTTTTCCTTTTCCCTGCACCCAGCTCTCCCCTACAAAATGATTGATGGAGACCAGCCTCCCAGATTCTCCCTGGCTGCCTAGCCTCAGCAATAAAAAGAATCACAATTTTATCAAATAAACTAGCTGTGACTGATGTTTAGAGTAGTGCCATATACGCAGTTTGACTTTGTTCCCTTTTATTAGTTCAAAGGTGGTGCATTCTAGCCTGAAGTAAACCAGCAAGTTTTATCATTGCTCCTGCAGTGTCGTTTCAATAAATGTTGGCGCTAACTGTCTTGCATGAATGCATTGAACCAACGAAACTAATGCAACGCCGAATGTCTGTCACTAGCGAACAGCATAAGGAAAGTTTTCAAGAACAAGTATGTTTTCATCTTGATGTCTTGCCAACAGCAAAATAATGTATTCTTTCAGAACCATACACTAACTGCCTCTAAATGTATGGGAAGGAAGAAAATGTCCCGGTATTCCACAAATGGTAAATGGTAAATCAACAGATAAATATTTGATTCCAGACCAATTCATTTTTGGAAAAAGCCACTTTAGTTTGCATTCTAAAAGAGCTAAAAACCCTTAAAAGCTGCACCCCAGTTAGAAAAAAAAGAAGGCATATTATCACCATGATTTGGGGACGAGGAGTTATTTTGCTGCCTGATGACCTCTAATGTGGCTTGAGACAAGCTCTTCTGCCTGTTGAATGGCAGGTCTGATACTTTATTTTACCATTTTACCTTTGACACACACACTGATATACAGAAGAGCTATTTCCCTATTTCACCTATAAAAATGGTTGGACCCTTGATGTCCAGTGAGGTGGGCTTTAAGCACAATTCTCTGATTCATTAGGACTCATAGTCCTAATAATCTCCCCTGTTTCCACTTCATTCTACCAGAATGCACTACTCAAAACACATCATAGAATGTACAGAGGCAGAACAGCTCCATCTTCTGATTTTACCCACACTATCTGTCTACAAGTGGTATTTTTAAACATGGACATCTCTTAAAGACAAGGGGACTCTGCATAAAGTTCTATGAGTCTTGGCTTCTGGGCAACTACAAACTCTGTTACTAGGTTCCTCAGTTCAGAAATGTGTTGGCCCACTCCTACAGAACAGCTCACAGGACAAGAAGGAGTCACACAAGCTCCAGGTCTTCCTTGTATTATATAAGGTTTGGGTAATGCCTGCAAAGAGCTGTACTGAGTGAGTGCCCTGTTTCTTGTGAATAATTTGTAGGAAGGGCTTACAGCAGTTCATTTAGTATTGTTCAAAGTTACAACAATCAAGGCTATCAAACTGGTCAGTCCTAGAGGAGATCAACCCTGTCTGCTCTTTAGAAGACCAGATCCTGAAGAAGAAACTTAGATACTTGGGCCACGTAATGAGAAGCAAGGACTCACTGGAGAAGATCCTAATGCTGGGAAACATTGAAGGCAAAAGAAGAAGGGGATGACAGAGAATGAGGTAGCTGGATGGAGTCACCAAAGCAGTAGGCATGAGCTTAAATGGACTCCAGAGGATGGTAGAGGACAGGAACGCCTGGAGGATTGTTATCCATGGGGACACGACTTCGCAACTAACAACAACAAAGTTACAACGGCACTGAAAAAGTAACTTAGGACTATTTTTCACAGTTACAACCTTTGTAGCTTCCCCACAGTCATGTGATCAAATTCAACCAGTTGCTTGGCAACTGGTTCATACTTACCAGTATGACCATTGCTCTGTCCCAAGGTCAAGTGATCACCTCTTGTGACCTTCTGACAAGCAAAGTCAATGGGGAAACCAGACTCACTTAACTATGTGACTAACTTATCAACTGGAATGATTCATTTAACAGCTGTGGCAAAAAAGGTTATAGAATGGGGCAAAACTCACTTAACAAATGTCTCATTTAACAACAGAAATTTTGAGCTCAATTGTAATCATAAGTCAAGGACTACATACATACATATATACACACAGTGTGTGAATATAGATATATATTTATGCAGTGTGTGCGTTTGTGTGCGTGCATGTGTGTCGGTGTGTGTGTGTGTTTGTGTGCAAGCCTGATTAGCATAGCAGTGCAGGTAGTTATGCCATTTCATGTTCTTGGTAACAACATCAGGGTTGTTAGATATGCATGCAACTCTGAGCCCATTGCAGTTTGCCTTCCTCCATCCCATTTCATAAAGCATGCCTCCTTTTAGAAACAAGACATGCTATATGAACAAAACTCCATGGGAAAAACCCTTCAACAGAGCAGGCTTAGATTTAGCAGTCATCAACTTAAGGCACTGCCGACCTCCGGGGGAAGAAATGGCAATGTGAAGCAGAGCCAAAACCGCAGTGGAATGCAGTCACTTAGTCCAAATTAACTCATAGGGTGGTTATTGTAGGGGAAATAGGAGGGGGAAGGAATATTAGTATTCTCACCACCTTGAGTTCTATATGAAGAAGGCAGAATAAAAATTTTAAGAAGGAGGGGGAGGAGGAGAGAGAGAAGGAGGAGGAGGGAGAGAGGGAGGAGGAGGAGGAGGAGGAAGAAGAAGAAGAAGAAGAAGAAGAAGAAAAAACAACAACAACAACAACTAGTTAAAGGAGGACAGTTACATTTGACTTACTAATACAGAATGAAGGAAAATATTTTAACATTAGACATATTCAAGGATATTTTTGAACAATGGACCCAAAAGCTAATTTTAATTTTATTAATTTTTTTTTTAATCTACACATAGACTGATATTATGGAAATAGAACAAGTTTTAGTGGACAAGGCTGAGATTGATCTGAAAATGGATTTTCAAATGGCAGGCTTCAAGAATGATATGGAACAAGAGGCTACACTGGACATTCAAAAGAAACAGCTTGGGTCTTTAAATTAAAAAGGACATACAAATAACAATATACAAATAATTAAAAAGGATATACAAATAAAAAAACCAAAAGCGTCACCTCAATAACTTTCTTATATTGGATTTACAAAAGGCATTTGTTAAAGCTTTGAAGAATTGTGTGAGAAGGGACAATGAAAAGAATGAAAATAAATCAATTCTAGGACATTATTTGAAGAAATTAAAGATCAATACTGTAAAAAGGAAGAAGTATAAAATTGGCTTATTTGATCCAGGTTGAAATAGGTAGATTGTTATCTCTGATAACTCTTAAGGGACTTTTGCTGACCAGGACTGAACAATGAGGCTTTAAGGATTTGTTACTTAATAAGGGATGGATATGGGAAGAAGAGATCATTTGTTGTATTTTAAAAGTAGGTGAAAAGTAAGCTATTAAAATAATTTATATTTGTGATGAAGGAGGAAGTCATTTCTTCACATAGTTCTTTTCTTTTTCTATTGTCTTTTTTTCTTCCTTTCCTGTTTTTTCTTTTTTCATTGGCATTAGCTATTACCTTTTTATTTTAATAAATTTTGATTAAATCACAATTAAAAAATAAGCAATCAATATAATGCATGGGAGGCAGCTTCCTATGATCCAGAGTGTCCTCCCAATGCAGATAGAGAATGCGCAGCAGAGAGAAGCATTTTGTATTGTGGGCGCCAGAGAGAGGCCAAAAGTCGTAATTCATTTCCTCCCTTTTAATGTCCGAATCCATATCAAGTTATGCCTGGTGTTTATTCTGTAAGCGGGGAAAAAATCACTACTGGTATGAAAGTATTACTTCTAATCTGATTCAGCCACTAATAAACATTCTGAAAGGGGAATATATTAACCTCTTTTAAAACACCCTGATCGCAAAGACATTCCTCAACAGGCGAGGATAATCATGCCTCCCACAATAGCATCTAATCGCCTAACTGAACTCTTTTCTAAAACTGAATCCTTCTGAGAAGGCATCATTAGTTGGGGTGGGTGGGTGGGAGGTGTCTATTTATGCCTTCCTCATGTGAATGCAAATACACATTCATGAGACACATTTGTGCCAAAAATAACCCTTGCTTGAGAATGTGCAGATAGAGTTGCTGGCGAATGCGGTGTGCACTGAAAACACTGGTGGGAAGATGCCAGCTGTAAAAGCGAACCAGAAAAATGAAGAAAGAAAAAAACAGGGCTCGCATATCGGAGCCTAGGGGAGGCAATAGGGAACAGAGAAGGGGGATGAACAGTTTTCATCCATTTGCATTAATGTGCCTGTTTTGAAAAACCAGAGGTAGCTGATTTGATGATAAAGGGGTTTGCAGAGCCAGAGGGACAGTTTGGCTACATCCAATGAGACTCCTGGCCCAAAGATCTGACAGCCTTGACGCAAAAACCATGACTGGCTTATGATGACTTGCCTTTAAGCAGCAGGAGCCTTGGCATAGAGAAAGCTTTAGCTCATTATTTGCTGCTGTAATTATTTTCCAAAGGAATTGTTTGAAAACAAAGGAAAACCTTTCCAATCCAACAGAAGCAGCTGTTTGGAGCTAGTGCTATGGCTCATATAAAGGCTAAACCCACTGCCTGCCTCAACTGTGCATTGGCTCAACTGCCAAACACATGAAGCTAGAGAGTATAAGAGCTATCTGCCATGGTTTGATTGCCATTGTTTGCCATTTGTGTGATACTTGTCATCAGCACAATGCGTTATTCATGTTGCTTTACCTTCGTAATTGATGACCTAGGCCAGTAATGGTGAAACCATTCTGTTGGGTGGGTGGGCTCCAGAGGGCCCGCCCACCCACCAGTGCACCTTACCTGTATTTGAGCCAATCAGGCCTTTCGCCCATGGAGCATACAGCGCCTACGTGGTGCTCCACCGAGCAGCTGGAGCATTGTGGAGCCGTCATGGAGCGTCATAGGCAGTAAGTCTGCATGCGCACGCTGCGCGCCTGCTGCATGCGTGCATGTAGTGGACGCCCGGCCGTGTTGTATCGTACTAGTTGCAACGGGACCCAGAACCCACCACTGGTTTGCCCACAATACTTCATTACGAGAACTGCACTCCCAGGGCTCAGTATTTGACGGCTATGCAGCTGGGAGATATTTATTTCTTTATCAAATTTATATGCCGCTCATTTATAACAGATGCAGCATCCTGCAGTCACACAAGACCACCATCTGCCTTATGCTTCACGGCTCCTTTCCAACTATCAGAGTCAATGGAGAAGCTGGCAGTAAAATTGTAAGTTGCAGTAACAAATGTCTCAATTAACAATCATGGGTGATTTGCCTTATGACCACAGTGGAAATGAGATTGTAAACCAATTATGGTCAAGCGATGTCTCATTTGGCAGACTTGCGGGTCACAACTTGTGGTCATTAAACAAAGACTACATGTATTGCCTTGACAGAAGGACTTGTATCCCTTAGATCTCTGAGAATGTATTTTTGTAATCCTGCAGTTCCACCCCCGACATTTAGTATCTGACAAGATTTTCACCCAAATATGAATTTTCTTTTCTGCAGAAATATTCTACTCCTAAAATGAAAGAAACCAGAATATCCCAGACCTATCCATTTACATCATATGGTCTTAAGGGACTTGGCTTCCAGATTTCCCCAAAAGGCATCCTTAATGCTTAAACAAGAGAAAGGCAGAAGGTTCGGCTTCTGCTCCAAATAGAAAGAGGGAAACTAATGAGACAGGCGGCATTTTAAGACCTTCAAGAAATCCATCCAAACATAATAAAGTAACAATTTGTCAAAATTACCCTCTAGTTGTAGTGCAAGGTGGAAAAGTATCACCAGAACGACACTTACAGTAAGGTGAAGAGTTAAAATAAAACAATGAACAAGAACCAGGCTAAATTTGACCATAGTTTATCCAGGCCTGCTAAGAGATTTCAAAGAATCCTCTAAGCCTAAGGACATAGTTTTCAGAACGTTAAAAAACTATCATAAGCTCCCTCAAATGGCAGGTAATTTACTCTTAAAGCAAAGATCAAAACATAAACACCAAGCATGGCTATCAAAAAAAATCACTATGAATCTCATGCTAGCCACCTTGGCTGTTAGATAAATATGTCGAATGCTACCCTGAAAATAAGATCTCCCCAAATAATAAGCCTAATCGGTGCACTTTTGAGTGCATGCACGAAAATAACCCAATCCCTGAAAATATTGCAGCACAGCAGCAGCCATGAGGTGACCATGCTCATTGCCTCCCCGAAAATAAGGCCAAGTGCTTTTTTTTTGGGGGGGGGGGTCAAAAGAAAATAAGACCCTGTCTAATTTTTAGGGAGACACGGTAAGTAATATAATTCTAGATCTTTAATTTTTAGGTCAGTACTTTCTAGAATGTCAAGGAACAAACATGGAGAAATAATCAACTGAATTGGAATAATTTAAAATATCCAGTTTGGATAAACAAATTGAATGTGTTCTAACTCTTTCTTGCTGTTCCCCTAATCACCTAGGTTTTTGGATGGAACAATGTGGCTCACAAGAAACTTGGTCACATTTTCTTTCCTGCCACTGCATTGATGCAACATCTATCTTTAGCATGAAAACAAGCCATAGGGTCTTTCCCTATTAGTGAGTTGAAGCGCTCTCCACCTCTTGAGCTGGCTAGCATGAAATTGGATGTCCTCCTTTCCATTTCCTATCTTGTCTCTATCACCTCTGATTCAAGTGTTACAGTCTCCTGACTAGCCTCCAAATAATGGGTGTCAAACCCTAACACATCTGTGACTGCCCTTGGACAGCGACAGAACTATAATCCCAATTTAGCTGAAGACAACTTTAACCTGTCTAATTCATGATCTAATGACAAGATGAAATCAACATTGTGGGAACACAGAACCAAAATAGGACATATTTCTCAAGTATATGCATCTCAGAGTGTATATCAGTAGAGTTGAGATATGAATAAATCTCAGACGGATTGCAGAGGGTTGCCATGAGAAGGTAGAAAATTAACTGGATGGCAATAATTAACTGGGTGCAGGGTGATGAAACTAAAAGGAATCAAAAGAAGAAATGGGATCCCCAGATGTTAAGATAAATAGGAACACAGTTGAAGAGATAAGGAGCTTGTAGGCAGATAGTGTAGAATCCGTGAGAAAATCAGAAACCTCAGAAAATCAGAAAATCAGGGACCTCCACAAAAGAGGAGGAGATTGTCTCCAAAGAGTTGAGAATTAAAAAAAACTTCAGGTTTAGGAAAGGATATAAAACTATGACGTTGTGAGTTACAAGATACTTCCATTATACACTGCCAGTTACATAGAGGGGGGGCGAGGACAAGAGCAGAAATTAACTTGAAAGTAATGAAGAAAAAAAAGATGAACCAAAATTTTCAAGTGAAGGGAGAGACTGAAAGTTTACTCCCAAGAAACATCTTAAGAAGATAAAGAGAGGTAAGAGGGCTTTCAATCAAATAAGATGGAATGGTCAGTTGTGACTAGGAGGTAAAGGAAAGAAGGCACAGGATTTTGATAACTTGGCAAATGGACACCATGAGAAGCTGCATTTTTCACTCAGGAAGACTATCCAGTACATGTTGGTTGCAGAGTAGAGAACCATCTGGTGTGTGATGCCTGGGAGTGGATTGTGGTTGACCAAACTAAATAAGTCTCGGGATCAAGAAATTCATTGCCATTGAGTTCAACAGTTATCCTTTAATTATTATTTTTGTACCAATATGATACCACCTGAATAGCTACGTAGGTGACTATTGGTTCTGAATATAACTAGTGAAGCTATTCTCATCTTCTATTAGATTAGAAATTTATATTTTACTTATTAGATCCATGGATGCAGAGAATGGGAGAAGCTCCTTAAAGACTTTGCTAATGGAAGGATTTGCAGCAGGTTTGGCTGAAATACATTCAGTTAGAGTTGAAAGGGATTCTATGGGAAGTTTCTGAGAGAATCATCTCAAAACCTCATCACTAAACACGCTCAGTGAAAAGCACTGGCATGTTTGGCCTCATTTCTAATGGACGCAGGTAAAGGACACCCCTAATCAGTCAGCCAACTGATTTAAACATTTCTGATATATATGGATAATATCCACAGGAAACAAATAATAATGCCATGAAACCGGCACCTAAGAACATGTTGATTTTGTAGCTCAACCTGCTTCTGACAGGTGTGCTACATGTTTCCTCCCATGGACTTGGCTCTTGTCCTGCTCATCTATGAAGTCATGGGATGTCTATGCTACACTGCTGAATGTTGGCATTCAATGTTGTATGCACAAACTTCCTGCACCTATAAATCCATCCACCATAAGGAGCAATAGATATTGTTAAAGAAGTAGATGACTCTGCACTTTTATCACTTTTCCTTGTCTGAAAAGTTTACCTGTCTCTGCATAGCATGCTTCAGACCAGTTAGACTGGTATTTTCAGAGTTGTCAGCACTTTCTTCCCTGACTCTGATATGTGCAGTTCAGATTTTTATTGATTCAATCTCCTTCCATAATGGATAGCATAATCTAGTGTATCTCCAGCTCTCAACTGCAGGTAGATCCAACTCATCCAGCCTTTCCTATTGCTGGATATTGTATTTCCATTCATGTAAGCACCAGATTTGGGAATACTTTCTTTCCCCCCCCCCCCAAAAAAAAGAGTGATGCTCCTGATGTTGTTTCATGCATTCTTTCCAGAGAGTAATGTACTTGCTAATCAACATATTGGTGAAAGAGTCAAGCAGTTATGGAACAGATAGAGTAAAGTAAAGCAGGAGAACTGGATATTTACTGGATGGTCACTGGTTTTTTTAACAAAAATATGTTCTTAAATATGTATCTTAACATAGTCAGAATAACCAAGAGGATGCTGAGGCTAGGTTAAAAGCCAAGGTGGGCAGTGCAGTGGTTAGAATGCAGTATTGCAGGCTAATTCTGCCAATTGCCAGCAGCTTGTTTTTCACTGGCTCAAAGTTGACTCAGCCTTCCATCCTTCTGAGTTGGGTAAAATGAGGACCCAGATTGTTGGGGGCCACATGCTGACTCTGTAAATTGCTTAGAAAGGGCTGCAAAGCACGGTGAAGCGGTATACAAGTCTAAGTGCTATTGCTGTTAATGCCATTCGTTTTTCTTCCATTTCATAAAACACTTTTAGAATATGTTCCTTGCTATGTGATAACAAAAGAAAAACCTGGATAAGGCTGAAAGGAAAATGCGGGGGGGGGGGATACACAGCTGTACACAAATTTAAGAGCAGGAAGACAAGATGGAAAAACCAGGATGAAGTTAGTGTGTGTTTTGTTTTGCTGAACAACACAGAACTCTTTTGAATTAGGGCAGAAGATGTCTAAAGCAGGTTGGCTGTGGAGGAGGTTTCAGTGCTTTGATGCCATGGTAATAGGTTTCTTAAGAAGACCAAAATAGAGCAAGATGGATGAGAAGAGTACAAAATGGGGGTGGACATGTTTTGCAGTGATGGATCCTTTTTTTAAAGCTTGCAAAATACACCCACTTTCTTACTTAATAACCATTTTGTCTTCAGGATGGTGCAGGGAGGAAGAGGGGGAAGGAAAGGTAATAAAGCATGGACTTGGTGAGAAAGAGTGGTTAACATGGTGACTGTGCTATCCTTTCCATTTTGATCTCAACATTTTCCATTCTACTATTTTAACTAAACTTCATATTCATTTAAGAGGAACATGGAATGATCCAATTTAGAACGGCGCATGCGCGAGAACGGGAATGGCCGCCGAGCTCTAACGCTCCGGCTACCGAAAAGAAACAGCGGAAAATTCCAGGCGACGAGGACCCCGAATATGACAACAGAGGGGTCCTCGCAAACGATCAGCTGTCAGGCTTCCAGGGAAGGTAACTTTCTAAGGAGGGGGCTACCTTCGGGTGGCCCCGGGACGGCGTTACCTCCCTCGGTGACTTTTCTTCCGATCAGCTGGGCGGCGGCGGTGGCGGCGTTGCGCGAGCGGCGGCGGCTTCGGCCCCGCTGCCTCAGGAGGCTGCCCCGCTGCCTTGGGAGGCTGGATCCGGACTTTGAAGTGCCTGTTTGGTTTGGAGGTTTATTTTTCTACCCTCACCGTAATCCTGGTGCCTGGCATTACGGCCCTATTGACGGCTCCCTCTTGAACAGCTGGGTGGCGGTGGTGGCGGCGTTGCATGAGCGGCGGTGGCTTTGGCCCCGCTGTCCCAAGAGGCTGCCCCGCTACCCTGGGGAGCTTGATCCGTGCCCTGATCAAAGGGTAAGGAGCTGCATGGAAGTGCCTGCTCGGTCTGGAGGACTTGGTCTTTATCCCCACCACAATTCTACTGTTTTGTATTGCGGCCCTGTTGACTGCTCTTTCTCCCCTTGGTACGACATCTCCTTTGGGTTCTACTGCTGCTTTCACTGGGCCTTGCAACGTTTTATTTACCATCTACCTTCCTGGATTGTGATCCCAGGTCTGCAACAACAAACTTTTTATTGTGTTGGGTACCATCTGCTGCTGTTGCTGCCTCAGGAGTGCCACGTCAGGCAAAACCGTCTACCAGACCATCTTGTATTGGACACCATTACCCCGGAAAGGCAGCATATGTGGTCCTCTGGCCCCCTCCAGTGGCCATTACTGGCGCTTCCTCTAGTTCTAGGCTGGTTTCATCATTTTTTCCACCTCTACCGCCTTCTTAATTACCACCTACACACTCCACTTACAATTATAGCCATAATTACATCTGCCGGGCCTCTGCACATACGAACTAACTGCATCCAGCTGGTTAATATTA
The DNA here is from genome assembly GCF_051295495.1 of Thamnophis sirtalis. NCBI lineage: Eukaryota > Metazoa > Chordata > Lepidosauria > Squamata > Natricidae > Thamnophis > Thamnophis sirtalis. Next base: position 99,401,935 of record NW_028261383.1, read on the forward strand.
TCTTTTATCGTCCAAGGGAAACCATCTTAACTGCCCAGACTTTGCCTTTACTGACACTATTGATAAATCGGACTTTAACAGCTTTAACAATTTCTTCTAATCGCCTGGACTTTTTGGGACCTTCCCAAATACATAAGAGGGGACGAAGGCTACTCCCCCTTCTATATATACTCTTTTATAAGATCTACGGACGCTGCGCAAACTTTTAAATGGTATGCTGAGTGCATGGGATTGAATGTGTGAATTGGATGATCCCACTTTTTATTACCCTATGACTCTTGTATTTTATGTGTTTTAATTATCACGTGGGGACTGCTTGAGTGTATAAATGAGTGTGCTTGATTCGGAGGACCTGCCGGGAGTTGCGGGGGCTATGGGGGTGGCTGAGGGGGCTAAAGACACGGGAGAGGGTCGGGGTATTGCGGTCGTGACAGGGAGGGGCAGATACGGCGGGGACTCTAGGGCAGGCCATTACCGGGGAAGGAGGGTTCGCTACATCACAGAGATCCCTCCTTCCGGCCCTAGGAGTCCCACTCCAAGACCAGATGGTGTAAGTAATCAGGACCCTGGTCTCAGGCTGTTGTCGCTAAATGCCAGGTCTGTTGTACATAAAGCACCTCTCGTCCGGGACTTAATTTTAGACGAGAGGGCAGACCTGGCATGTATTACTGAGACCTGGCTGGGCCCAGAGGGAGGAGTCCCCCTTGTAGAACTGTGCCCAGAAGGATTTCAGGTGCTGCATCAGCCGAGAACCCAGGGAAGGGGTGGGGGTGTGGCCGCTGTTATCCGGGAGTCGTTAGTTCCTCGTAGGGTCCCTGCTCCGGAGATTGTCGGGTGTGAGTCTTTGCTGTTAAAGTTGGACCTCAAGGGTCAAGTGGGTTTGCTGCTAACGTACCTGCCTCCCAACAGCGTTGCAGCAGCCCTCCCCTCGCTCCTCGAGTCAGTAGCCGAGCTGGCAGTTGAGTTCCCTAGGCTGATGGTCCTGGGGGACTTTAATCTGCCGACGCTCGGTGAAAACTCTGATGGGGCGCAGGAGTTCATGGCTTCCATGACAGCCATGGGCTTGACTCAAGTAATTCGAGGCCCAACCCATTCGGCGGGACACATGCTTGACCTTGTATTTCTCTCGGAGCAGTGGATGTGTGATCTTGGTCTGAGGGGGAGTGACATCGTACCCCTGTCGTGGTCAGACCATTGCCTACTGAGGCTCGACTTCCGGAGGCCAAACCCCCACTGTAGGGAGGAGGAACCGACCAGGTGGTTCCGCCCCAGGCGTCTTATGGAGCCAGTAAGGTTCCAGACAGAGCTTGGGGTTATTCCTGATACTCTCACCCACAGTCCGGTAGAGACTCTGGCTGCTGCGTGGCACTCGGCAGCGTCAGAGGCCCTCGACCGGATTGCGCCACTGCGGCCCCTCCGAGGCAGCGGATCCCGGAGACCACCTTGGTTCACCGAGGAGCTCCGGGAGATGAAGCGCCGGAGGAGATGCCTAGAGCACCGTTGGAGGTCCGATAAGTCCGCATCGAACCGAGCAATGGTAACCACCTGCACCAGGGAATATACTAGGGCACTTAGGGCAGCTAAAAGATCACATATAGCCTCCCTGGTTGCGTCCGCTGAGTCCCGTCCAGCCGCCCTGTTTAGGATAACCCGCTCCCTGTTGAACAAAAGGGAGGCGGGGGAACCCTTGCAGGGCAGAGCTGAAGAATATGCCCAATTCTTAGCGGACAAAATTGCTCGGTTTCGGACGGACTTGGACTCCACACCTGCAGTTCCAGCCGAGACTCAGAGGGACCAAGTTCAACAGCTCTGGGTTGAGTTTCAGGAGGTTACCCCCGGGGATGTGGACAAGGCCATGAGAGCTGTGAGTTCCTCCACCTGTGCTTTGGATCCGTGTCCCTCATGGCTGGTTTCTAACTGCAGTGAGGTGACACGAGGCTGGATCCAGGCGGTAGTAACCGCCTCCCTTCGGGAGGGGAACTTCCCCGCCGCACTGAAGGCGGCGGTGGTGAGACCCCTCCTGAAGAAGTCATCCCTTGATCCAGCTGTCCTTAATAACTACCGCCCGGTCTCCAACCTCCCCTTTCTGGGGAAGGTTGTTGAGAAGGTGGTGGCCTTCCAGCTCCAACGGTCCTTGGAGGAAGCAGACTATCTAGACCCCTTCCAGTCAGGCTTCAGACCCGGTTACAGCACTGAAACCGCCTTGGTCGCATTGATGGATGATCTCTGGAGAGCCAGAGATGAAGGACATCCCTCCATCCTGGTCCTCCTTGACCTCTCAGCGGCTTTCGATACCATCGACCATGGTATCCTTCTGCGAAGACTGCGGGAGGTGGGAGTGGGAGGCACCGTGTTACGGTGGTTCTCCTCCTACCTCTCGGACAGGTCGCAGTCGGTGTTAGTGGGAGGGCAGAGATCGTCCCCAAGGCCCCTAAAATATGGGGTGCCGCAGGGTTCAGTCTTATCCCCCCTACTATTTAACATTTACATGAAACCGCTGGGAGAGATCATCCGTAGGCACGGGATTAGATACCATCAATATGCGGACGATACTCAATTGTATCTGTCCGCCCCGTGCCAAATCAATGAAGCGGTTGACGTAATGGACCGGGGACTCGAAGCCGTCATGGACTGGATGAGGATTAACAAGCTTGTGCTCAACCCAGAAAAGACCGAGTGGCTGTTGTGTTTTCCTCCCAAAAATTCGGCCATTAATCCAACACTCAGGCTGGGGGGTCAAATTCTACACCCCTCAGAGAGGGTTCGCAACTTGGGAGTCCTCCTGGATCCACAGCTGTCATTCGACCATCATATAGCAGCTGTGACCAGGGGGGCATTCGCCCAGGTACGCCTGGTGCGCCAGTTGCGACCCTACCTGAACCGGGAGGCTCTCACAACAGTCACTCGGGCCCTCGTGATCTCTAGGCTGGAATACTGCAATGTGCTCTACATGGGGCTGCCCTTGAGGAACATCCGGCGACTTCAGCTAGTACAGAACGCAGCCGCGCGAGTGATCGCGGGTGCACCCCGATTCACCCGCATTACACCTATCCTCCGCGAGCTGCGCTGGCTACCTGTCGATCTCCGGATGCGCTTCAAGGTGCTATTGACCACCCATAAAGCCCTACATGGCAGTGGATCTGGATACTTGAGAGACCGCCTTCTGCCAATTACCTCCCTACGGCCTATAAGATCTCATAGGTTGGGCCTCCTCCGCATCCCATCGGCCAGCCAATGTCGGCTGGCAACCACAAGGAGGAGGGCCTTCTCAGTAGCGGCCCCGACCCTTTGGAACGAACTCCCCGTAGAGATCCGTACCCTCACCACCGTCCAGGCCTTCCGCACAGCCTTGAAGAACTGGCTCGCCCGTCAGGCCTGGGGATAAGGACCATTACCCCGCCCGAATGTTGTATGCATGTTGCGTATTATTTTATTATGTGTTGTCGTCTTAGTACTGTATTGTATTGTATTCCCCTCTCCCTGGTTTCTGTGAGCCGCCCTGAGTCCCCTCAGGGAAAAGGGCGGCCTACAAATAAAATCAATTCCTAAATTCCTAAATTCCTAGTCCAGTGCCCCCCAACATGCATGGAACACTCTTCAATGCTTGTGCTCTTCCTTAAATTTTTCTTCCACAAGGTATCTTAAGGGTGACTGGTCCTACAATTCAACACTTTTTAGATATTTTCCACATATCGATATATCTTCACTCTGCAATGAAACTTAAATTGTTTTTCTCCAATGTTCTGGATATAAGGCTATCTATATCTCTGCAGTTTGCATGATTTGGCATCTATTTCTCATTAATAACAAGAGCTGATCTTTATGCCCTGTTTTACCAATTTCATTGCTTTTCACGCCAAACTATATTGCAACAGGTCAGTCATCCTCAGCTAGCTTCTCAACAATTCTCATCATCCTCAGGCAATACACTCAACAAGGCTAGTATTATGTACGATATAATTTAATGCCTCCAGAAAGCATCAAACTGTGGAAATGTCATATAGAGTGAAATGAAAGAGAAAAATGATAAGAACTTGTCCTATACAGATGCAATTTTTGTCAGAGAAAGGGTATGAACGTTTTTGAGGGACACAAATATCTTTGTCAGTCAGAAAACAGGAGAACCTAATTGGGGGAGAAACATTGATGACAAGAGGCTGTACTTCCTGAGATTCATTGGTCCGATCTTTTCTATCATAGTGTTGTCATAAAATGTGGACATTAATAATAAAAACACAGGGCAAAGAAAGCATCACACCTGCAATTATTTAATAAACCACTACCTTGTTTCAATCAGCTTCAATAAAATTATAAGGCTGATCCACTAAACATTTATTTACCTTCATTTTTCATTTCATGAACAGGATAACAGATTAACAGAGTTGGAAGGGATCTTGTAGGTCATCTAGTCCAACCCCCCACCTAAGCAGGAGACCCTACACCATTTCTGACAGATGGCCGTCCAGTCTCTTCTTGAAGGCCACTAGTGATAAAGCTCTTACAACTTCCGAAGGCAAGCCATTCTGTTGTTTGATTGTTCTCACTGTTAGAAAATTTCTCCTTATTTCTAGGTTGAATCTGTCCTTGATCAGCTTCCATCCATTATTCCTTGTCTGGCTTTCAGGTGTTTTGGAAAACAGGTCAATTCCCCTCCTCTCTGTGATGGCCCTTCACATATTGGAACACTGCTATCATGTCTCCCTGGTCCTTCTCTTCACTAGACTAGCCATGCCCAATTCTTGCAACTGTTCTTCGTATGTTTTAGTGTCCAGTCCCCTAATAATCTCTGTTGCTCTTCTCTGAATTTTTTCTATTTTCTAAAGTCTCAACATCTTTTTTATAATGTGGTGACCAAAACTGGATACAGTATTCTAGGTGCCTTACTAAGGCTTTATAGAGTGGTATTAGTACCTCACTTGATCTTGATTGTATACTTCTGTTACTGCAAATTAGAATTGCATTGGCTTTTTTTTGGCTGCCACTGCACCCTGCTAGCTCATATTTAACTGGTTGTCCACTAAGACTCCAAGATCCAGAAGATCAACAGGAGTGTGATCATGCTGTTTGTGTGTCAGTCATATGTCATATGCGTGAAATGAAATAGACAAGTACCTGCCACATAACACCACAGATTTAACAATTGTTAACCCAAAAAAAAATCCTGGGTAGTGGACATGGCAGCCAAAAAGAAGAAAAAAACTGGGGGGAGGGGGTGTCACAAAATACAAAGATTTGCTGATAGAAATAAAATGACCAATAGTAATTGGTGCCTTGTGTGCAATCCTAAAACAACCAAAGCACCACCTGAACATCATTGGCATTGACAAGTTTACCATCAGTCAATTACAAAAGGTAGCTTTACTCGGAACAGCTTACATCCTGCGACAACACCACTAACGCCATCCAATATCAATATCTACCTATTCTGGATCCTAGGGGAAGACTTGATTTGTGGATAAAAATGCCAAATCCAGTCTGGCCATCTGACTAACTGTGTGACAAACCATAATAATGCAGTAGGATTGTTCAATGAAGCCAATTTGGCATACTGGTTAAAAATACCAGTCTATAAACCAGGAGACCAAGAGTTCCAGTCCCATCGTCAACACAAAGCCAGTTGGGTGACCTGGGGCCAGTCCCCTCTCTCTCAGCCCTAGAAAGCAAGTCATAGCAAACTACTTCTTGACTCTTACCAAGAAAATTACAGGGACTTGTCCAGGCAGTCACCAGGAGCCAACACTGACTTGAGGACACCCAAAAAGAAAAAGAAAAAAGAATGGTTCACACTAAGAGGAACTTTCTTCCAGTCTAAAATACCTCTGGGAGGAGTAAAGTTTATTAAGATCACAGTATCAGAAGGAAGAGTTAAGGCTGCTATCTGCATATCCCATGAACTTGATCAGAAGGCCTGTGAGATTTGATCCACCAAGTCATGAAGCAACTGCATAGCTGTGGCCCTCTTGAGATCCTCAAGGCAAGCTCAGGGTATATGCAGTGAAGCAAAGCTCTTGTTGCTTTGCTTTGCAGCTGCCCCCCTATGGATCTGAGTCAAATTATTCCCACAGAAATGTCCCAAGTGTTCATCAGTTGCTATCTACTGAGGAAAAAATGCAAAGGCAAACCACATGCTTAATGTCATTTCTAATTAGACTCCTGGAAACTTGCAAAAAATAATGTTGATCTAACTAAAGAGACTACATGCTGAATTTAACTAAACCTTGCAAAATGTCATTCTATGTTAACCTGATGAGGAAGTGTCAAATTTATCATATGGGAGATTTATGTTACACAGAGAAGAAAGTCTACTTCATGTAATGTTCATATCCTAGATGGAAAGAACGTCTAACAGCCTTAGTTTATGCCTTACACTAAGGCATAAAGAATCAGGATACTTATTCAAAATTATTTTTAGTAGATTGAGCATAGTGCATGGATTTGCAGGAGGGCATCGCAATCAAATCCGAGGCAAGTCAAAAATGTCAATTAAAAATTAAATATAAAACCCAATGCAGTCCTAGGTTGCACCAACAGAGGGATAGTATCAAGATCACGAGAAATAGTACCACTTTATACTGCACTAGTAAGACCAAACTTGGAAAACTGTATCTGGTTTTGGTCAGCACAACACACAAAAGATTTTGAAACTCTAGAAACAGTGCAGAGAAGACAACAGTCACAGACAGGGTTGACCTATTTTTCAGAGCACCTGAAGGCAGGACAAGTAGTAATGGATGGAAATGTATCAAAGAGAGATCCAATCTAGAACTAAGGAGAAATGTCCCAACAGTGGGAACAATTGATCAATGGAATGGCTGGAAGTTGTGGGTGCTCCATCACTGGATGTTTTTAAGAAGAGACTGGACAACCATTTGTCAGGAATGGAATAGGGCCTCATGCTTGAGCAGGGGGTTGGGCTAGAAGACCTCCAAGGTCCTCACCTTCCTGGCCTTGCATTGTTTACCCATCCATTAGGTGCAACACTGTTTCCTTCGCTCCTGATTCCCATAGGAGTCAGAATTCTGCAGTTGATGGCTGCTCACCCTTCAACCTTTTTGCCTACCCATACACAGAATAGAATACAGAGTAATACAGAATACAGAGTTGGAAGAGACCTTGGAGGTCTTCTAGTCCAACCCCCTGCTCAAGCAGGAGGCCCTATACTATTCCTGACAAATGATTGTCCAGTCTCTTCTTAAAAACATCCAGTGATGGAGCATCCACAAGGTCAGGAATCTCCCTACAAGAAGAACCAACCCTGTGTGAAGCTCCCCGCTTTGGGTGATGCCCCTACCCATCATCTTTCCAGGCAACTGTTGCCATGCAAGGTGGAGCAGATGGCTTCAAACTCTACCCAGCAGGATGAAAGCTTGGCTGCCACTGTCTACTTCTCGGAACTCTTTACACATAGCAGAATAAGGGTAGCTGGCCTCCTCAGAAGAGGGGCTTCAGGAAGTGCCTTGCCCTAGTCAGCTTGCTTCCAGGTTAGAGAAAGTTGAAGCTGCAGCTATTGATCTCCATATAAATAGTATTCATGCTAGTAGAATTCCTTGGAGGAAGGGGCGAAAGGTCATTCCAATTCATTGTTTTATGCGATAATGGCTATCTCTGGATTAATGTGTTGAGTGACTGTTAAAGAACTTCCTCTCTTTTTCACTTCTTCTTGAACCACAAGGAAATGATGGAATTTATATCCCAAGGATGCTTTTTAAAGAGACAAGTGGACTTTCTTGTTTTTCTTTGAAAATGTTTCACTTCTCATCCAAAAAGCTCTGACAGGATGGTGGGGAATGGAAGAAGTTATATTGCTTGCAGACAGCTGTTCATTTGAATTCTTTTAAGAGTAGTTGAGGCCACCTGGAGGTTTATATGTATCTTCAGGGTCACTTTAGTGCAAATGGGTGTGGAGTCTCTTAGAACTGCTGCATTGTAGGCTGGAAATAGAGGATATCATGTCTGTCCCCTTCTATTGAAAGAGGGCTGTTCAATTTTGACATAGATGTCCTCTTTGACCCCCTCTTTCAAACCAGTGGTCCTCTCTGTTCAAAATGTAGATGGAATTTATAATGGCATCATCCACCAAGCTGGGGGTACATATCATCATGTTGGAATAACCAAAAATCTAATTGCTATGAAACCAAAGTATTGGTTTGCTTAATTGATTTTAATTAATTGATGGATTGCTTAATTGATTTTCAGTAAAAATTACTACTGGACAAAAGGCTCATTGGAATGATGCTAACGTTGATAACAAAAGTCTTTCCATTTAAAAAGAAAAAAAACTTTAGCTACTGGCAAAATGAGGACCTTCTTAATGAAATCAGAATGGCCTTCTTTTCTTACATAGCAGAAAATAACTTTCAATCCATAATCCATCCTTAGGGGCATATCAACATCCCATTCCTACTCCTTAGTACTAAAAGCCACGTATAGCTTTGCAGCCTGTTTCAATGTGGCAAACTGCCTCTGATATTCAGAAAAAAAATTCCAAACAGGGCTACCCAATTTGCCATGTCATTGACGTATAATCTTCCCTAAACCTGGGTTCCCAAAGTAATGCCAGCCTCATCACTCCCACCCACCACCCTCAGTGATCATGCAGAAACTTCCTTTGATACTTGCCAAGCTTCCAGTGCCATTTGTGTGTGGGTTTTTTCATTAGCAAAAAAGAAAGAAAAACTTGAATAGCTCAAACCCCTTCCCCCATGAACCTCATAGTCGGTTTTCGAAAACAAAAGAGATAGTTGGATGCATTCTAGGGTTGTTTTTAGAAGTATCCCCCTTTCCCCAGAAAAGGACAAAGGAAAATGCTGATAAATAGATGCTTTTAATAGGTGCAGTCATAGCACTTACTTAATCCAATCTGTGAATAAGCTGATGCCATGCAGCCATTTTTGGAAGAGAACCTGCATGTCTAATATGCCATTTGCACCCCAAGATTGTGGGCTCCTGCCCTAAAGATTTGCACATTGCTGGAACCTCTGGTTATTTCACGAAAGTGTATCCTAGGCAGGGTATGTCCACATCTGATTCTTGGAAGCAGAACAAAAGGTTGGCCAGAATGAAGTATGCGCCTCATTTCGGAAACAAACAGCCTGATTCACGAACACTAGCCCGAGTTCATGATGAGCATCATTTAAACTCATCTGCTGATGATTAGTTAGTAAATTGTCAAAAGTGGAGAGTTTGCTTCTGATCATCTGTCAAGCATAATTGCCTGCAGGGAATCCTGTGCAAGGATGGAAGAAGAAAACCTACAGTAAGTGAATTTAACCCCTTGCGCTTGAAAACTGAGCCCTGCTTCCTGAGACAGGGGGAAATGTCAGGATGCTTCAGGCGTCCTGACAATGCAGATGGATAAAGCCATATGGATAAATACGATGCAAACAAACAGAACTGACTGCATATATTGTGGTGCCAAACTCCAGAGGCCTGATGGCACTTCGAACTACTGCGGCTGGAGTGAAGAGAACACGGAACATCTTTTTGCCTTTAAAGGGGCCTCTGGAGATGAAGGGGAGAGCGGTTTTAAACAAGTGTATCTTTGGCCAGAAGAGGAGGAGAGGATCGGTGCATTTTGTAGACCTGGAACAGAGATCTTATCCTCATTTCTCGAGCCATTTGACAGACTGCACAAGGCCAGCAGCAATGAACTGCCATCCAGTCTTCGCAGAGAGTTCCCTGGGGAAGAACAGAAAAGTATCTCTCCATATTAGACAGACTGAGGAACCATTTTTCCATGCCTCTAAATGCTAATCTAATTAGAATTTCTCCACAGAAGAAATTCTAATTCTAGTTCTTTCCCAACAGTGTGTGTGTGTGTGTGTGTGTGTGTGTGTGTGTGTGTGTGTGTGTGTGTGTGTGTGTGTGTAGGGAAGTAGAAATTACACTTCGCTTCCACACCAATGAGCTTTCCCTGAAAGGAGGTAATAATTTGATTTCTTTAAATACAGAAATAATCCAAATGACAGTGTCACCAACCCATTGCATTCCACATTTTCCTCAGTCTGAGAAACGGAAATATCTAAATAACGCGGCAGAACCACTTATCCCTTATGGGGAAGCAAAAGAGCCCTCCACAACTCCTGACTCTAATTTTATATCGTCGGTATCTGCTTTTTAGTTGCTGACATTTGAATATGCTGCCCCAAAATCAGTGGCATACCTGAATCCACCCTTAATTAGTCAGTTCCTGTTCCCTCTTTGCATAGGCCTTTAATTATGGGGTTTGTCTTTGTGACCAAACAACTTCTGCTCATCTTGTCTTTTTCTTATGATCACTGCATAGTGTCCAGGCAACAAAACCTTTTCCATTTTGTGAGCTTTCCCCCACATTTCTAACTCAGAATTGTAAATTGAAAGTGGCCACAGAGCCACTCGACTCAATGCAAGATCCACTGCAAGTCATCTCTGAGAGAATTACAGGTAGTCCTCAATTTACAAAAGTTCATTTAGTGACTGTTCAAAGTTACACTGGTATTGAAAAAAGTGAAATGATCATTTTTCACACAAACGACCGTCGCAGTATCCCTATAGTCATGGGTTCACCGACAAATGCACGCTCGACAAAAGTGCGACCAACAAAACCGTGGCGAGAAAACCGTGAGTTCTAAATCGCACCTACGAATGAGCGCAGAAGTGCGCCGACAACAGCGCGCCGACAAAAGTGTGCCTTCAACAAACAAGTAATAACCGCGAGTTCTAAACCTAACCCTAAACCTAAACCTAAACCTAAACCTAAACCTAACCCTTACCTTAACTGAAATCACGCTTTTGTGGGCGCGGTTTTGTCGGTGCATTGTTGTGGGCACGTTTATGACGTTGCAGTTTTTGTTGCCGCGGTTTCCTCGGCGCGCTTTTGTCGTGCGCACATTTGTCGGGTCATGATAGTCATGTGATCAAAATTCAGATGCTTGGCCACTGGTTCATATTTATGACCTTTGCAGTATCCCAAGGTCATGGGATCACAATTTTGTGTCCTTCTGACCAGCAAAGTCAATGAGGACGCCAGATTCGCTTCGCAAACATGTTATTAAGTTAACTACAGTGATTCACTTAATAACTGTGGCAAAAAAGATTGTAAAATGGGGCAAAACTCACTTAACAAATGTCTCACTTAGCAACATAAATTTGGGGCTCAATTGTGGTCGTAAGTCAAGGACTATCTGTACTTTCCAGCCACCATTTTCTACCTCTGAAGGAAATAGGAATTCCTGGTTTTCCGCCACTCCATTTTAAAAATAATCTTTGTTCTTCCCAATCCTCTCACAGCCGCTGTATTCCTCTCCAAATGCAACCATCCTTTCTATCTATGTTTATTCAAAAGTTAGGTTTGCTATATTGAACTGCATCCCAATTGGACAAAATAGCCAAACGCACAAAATCTTTCTCCTCCTCAGCCATTCTGCAGTTGAACTGAATTCCAGAATCTCCCTGAAGATATCTTACAAGTGCGTGAATTCAGCTAGCCTTCCCAAGTTGTGTAGTTATCAACTTTGATTATAAGAATTCTGGGAATTGAAGTCCACAAGTCATAAAAGGGCCAAAGTTCCCCACCTTTGCACTAGACTAGCAATGACAAGTGCTCAAGTGCCATAAGTGGGGGGAGCGCAGGGGGGTCGTGTGTGGGCATGCTGCACCCATAATGCAATGCGCAACACACACACCCCAGTGTGCATGCGTGCACTACAGGTGCGACCCCCCCCCCATTTTTTGCATCCTTTTTTCGCCCTCCCCAGGCTCCAGAGGCTTTATGAGAGCCTGGGGAGGGTGAAAAAAGCCTCCTCCCCCCCCCAAGGCCCTCTGGAGGCTTCAGGGACCTTCAGGAGGCTTCCCTGAAGCCTCTGGAGCATTTAAAACAACCCTCCGAGCAAACCGGAAGTCCGTTCCCGAACTTCCGGTTTGCCCATAGGGCTGTTATTTTGCGCTCCGGAGGCTTCAGGGAAGCTCATGAAGCCTCCAAAGGGCCTCTGGGGGCGTGGGGGGGCTCTTTTTGTCCTCCCCAGGCTCCTATAAAGCCTCTGGAGGCTGGGGAGAGCAAAAAATGGCTTTAAAAAATTGTGAACTCAGTTGGCCAGCGCACGCAGGCACGCTGGCCAGCTGACAGGGCAGCGCCTCGTGTGCCCTGACAAATGGCTCCTTGTGCCACCTGTGGCATGTGTACCATAGGTTCACCATCCTGGCACTAGACCATCAACTAAATATGAATCTTTAAGTAAATAAAATGCCAATACCTTGACTAGATACCAAAATCTTCGGAGGTCATCACAATCCTCTGAGACCTTGCAAGGTTCGGATAAGAGCCTTAGAATTTATATGATTTCAAGTGAGTATGAAACTCTTGAAAGATTTGGCAATATCCATTTAAAAATAAGACTACAATACCTGGGTTGCAAAGCACCACTAACCACTAGCTGGAAGGAGAAAGACACAATGAACTGTTTTTCTGGTGAGACCAGTCTTTCATGGCAACCATGTCTACTCAGATATGGGACGGAGCAAACTGCTTCCACTTTCGCCTTTTAGCCCCAATCCAAGGGCCTTCACAGGCAGTGGCTTCCATGACAAACCATTTCATGTTAAATTTATTTCTTTGTTGTTAAATTTAAATTTAACATTTTGCTGAACTAATGGTCAACTGGATTTGCTTTTTAAAGATTTTTTTTTTACCTGTCTTTATTACCTCAGAAATAACTCAAGATGGCAAACATACCTAAAATTCTCTCCTCCTCCTATTTTCTCCACAACAACAACAACCCTGTGATGTGGGTTGGACTGAGAGAGAGGGTGACTGGCCCAAAGTCACCAAGCCTAAGGCAGAATTAAAACCCATGGTCTCCTGGCTTCTAAGCCAGCACTTTCATTACTACATCAGCTTGGCTCTTTTTTTTGCCAGCTCAGTTATATTAAACTGGTTTTAATTTAAAATAATTAATTTAATGTAATAACTTAATTAATGTAAATTAAATTAATAATGTAATGTAATTTAATTTAATAACTAAATACTTATTTAGTCTATCCCAAGGACAAACTATAATTGAGAACCATTCCTATATTCTCTGAATTGCTAAAGAGCTAGACAAAAGATGCAGGACCAATCATCCTCTTGTAATTATCTATGAAATACTTCCTATTCCTTTCCTATTACCACTATTTATTGCACATAGTTGTATAATTTGAAAATGGGCCGCCTTTGCTATAGTTTTTCCCTCCTGAAAATATTTACATCTATACTACTCAGAGAATGGTGCAATGCTATAAGTGCAAGCACTTATATTAAGCTTTAACCACTTTATGCAACTTTCATTTCATAGGGTTTGTTTTACACCACAACCATTCTCATGCAACCTGACCAAAATCAGTGCTGGCATTCCATCTTGTCTTCTAACCTAAGTTGTGGTAGCCATGAAGAACATCTGCATCGTGTCATGCTTCCTTGGCAGGAGAACCTCTAATGTTTTCATTTTACAGGAAAGGCAAGATGAGCATTAGGGCAATGTAAATCTTTATCGCGTTGATGCAGTTTGACTATTTGCTTCAAATTATTCTTAAAAGGCTGGGCCACTTTGAATCAAATTGGACTTCCAAAAGAAGTCAATGCTGACCTTACATTCAAACTGACAGTTTGAATTGGGCCAATTCAGACGCTCAGGAATGATTACTTATTTGCATTAGACCAATCCAATTCAACAACTGCAATCCAATCCAGTTTGCCCAAACCTAAAAAGCATTTATTTGATCTGCATCCATATTCAAAAACACCCTAGAATGTGTGTTCACTTTTCCTCAGTATACATTCCTGCATGTGGATGATGGATATTACTGTATTCTTGTGCAGAGCTATTTGGCAAATACGGATCGTAATTATCTTAAAAATCAAATACCTTTAGTTTTTACTGAAATGTTAAAATGACTCTAACTCCATTTGGCATGCATTAAAATATATATTGGCACAGAAATGATAGTTTATTATTGACTTTGGTCCTTAGTTTTTCTGCTTACATAGAAAAAGTGTATTTTCTCTTTGGGGACAATGCAATTTTACAGCTGTAGCAAAGATAAACAGTTGCTTTTATTCAATTTTTTTAAAAAAACATGGGAATTTATTTGGCTCAGAAATGCCATTTGAAAACACATTGTCTTTTGTCTCAGGCTAAAAGAGCAACTATTTTAGCGGTTTAATGTATTAACTGTGCATTAAGGAGCTAAGCACTCTCAGAGAAAGGGATCTTTGACCCCAGCGGTCAAGAAATGTGGGATTTGGGGAAAGAGAACAGAGTGGCAAGATTGTGTCCTATGAAGCTCTGAGATATTTTTTTATGTTCTGCCTGCTGCGAACTTTTCACCCTTGTAAAGATTTTCAACTTAATCTCTACTACCCATTAAGTTATTCAAGTGGATTTCTTCCAGACCAAGATATCTCCCACTGGAACTGAACTAGAGGAGAGGAGAAAGATCTAATGCTTATGGCCAAGGACGTTGTGGGTAGGGGAATTCTGCACAACATAGACTTACATGTATGCTGTGTCTCTCTCTGATGCCGGCTCTTAGGGCTAAGGTTGAACCCAGTAGCAATGGGAAGCAAAAGCACTCACCATACTTGCTCGCAAGTCTACATTCCAGACAGGGACTACAGAACAAGCCACACATACCTATTGCAAAGTACAAACAGAAAGGTCAGAGAGAAACACAATGGCTTCTGTCAGCTGAAGGATCACATAGCTGGACTTGGCTCAAAAAATTAGGAAGATTTAGGATGCTAGAGATGGGGAGGGGTGGAAACATGTGCCTTAAGCATCTTTGCACCTCCCAAATCTGAGGGATTCTATGATCTGTAAAAGGAGTGCTAGCACAAACTGCTAGCACTCCTTTTACAGATCACAGAATCCCTCATAATTGGCCTTTTTCCATTCCCGCTGTATGTATATATGGGTAGTCCTCGACTTACAACCATTCATTTTGTGACTGCACTGAAACCAGTGACTTAGGACCATTTTCCACACTTGCAACCATGGCAGTATCCCCATGGTCACGTGGTCAGAATTCAGATGCTTGGCAACTGGTTCACCTTTATTATGGTTGTGATGTCCTGGGATCAGGTGATTCCCCTTTTGCAGCTTTCTGATAAGCAAAGTCATATTCACTCAACAGCCAAGTCACTAATTTAACACTATTAAGTTAAATTAACATCATTATGTTATAAGTAACACAAATTAACATAATTAAGTTAACTAATTTAACAACTGCAGTGATTGACAACAACTGTGGCATGAAAGGTCATAAAATTGGGCAAAACTGACTTAACAATGGTCTCACTTAACAGCAGAAGTTCTGGGCTCAATTGTGATTGTTAAGTTGAGGACTACCTGTATATTGAACAGTTATGGAAGCATCAATTTCGGACCCTGTAAAACCATCCTGCCCAGCTTTTAACTATAAAGTAAGATCTTCTCTAATGGGAAAAAGGTTCTAGTTTTCTACATACCTCCTCCAAATCAGCAAGACATTAAAGATCTTTTAAGAAAAATATCTGCGTAAAAACCTGTTGTTTACATATATAGCTAAGTCCTCAACTTCTGACCAGTCACTTAGAGACTATTCAAAGTAACAATGTACCTCCCCAAGGGTATTTACAACCCAGTTCCAAAGATCGTTCACCCCCTTGTGGTCATATGACCATATTTTGGGTGCTTAGCAATCAGCCAACATTTATGACTACTTGCAGTGTTTCATGATCCCGTGACCATATTTTATGACACTTTTGCTGAAAACTGACATACACTTCCAGTTTTCAGCAAAAACCGGCCCATTGCAAACAATTATTTTTCATAACAACTGTGGCATGTAGTTAAGGGCCACCACCCAAAAAGGGTCATAAAATCAGGTTAGACACCTGATACCTGTACAAAAAGATGAAGCCTCTAAAATTGATGACACTACTGCAGCCCATAGAAACAAGGAATTGTGATGGAAACAGTTCTGTGAAGAATCTCTGTAAGATTGTTATCATTTCTCAGCCAACAGGAAAAACTTAAATATTTCCTGTGGCTTTTCAGGTACAGCTGTGGTTTTGGTAATAAACTATCCTAGTAATTTAATGTATATGGGTAGGTCCTCGACTTAAAATATCTCATTTAGTGACCATTCAAAGTTACAATGGCATTCAAAAAAGGGACTTATTTTTTCATCCTTATGACCATTGCAGCATCCCTGAAGACATATGATCAAAATTAAGACATTTGGCAATTAATTCATATTTATGATGGTTACAGTGTCCTGGAGTCATGGAATCATCTTCCCAGTGGGGAAGTCAGATTCACTTAAGAACTGTGTCAGTAAACTAACAATTGTAGGGATTCACTTAACAACTGGGGCAGGACAGGTCATAAAATGGGGCAAAATTCACTTAACAAATGTCTTACTTAACAACAGTAATTTTGGGCTCAATTGTGGTTGTAAGTCAAAGACTAAATGTATAGGCATGAAACAGACCTAGAGAAAGCTATAATATAAGAAGACATGAAATCTGATAATTAGATATTATCTATTTAGTATGAATATGGACTCGGTGACAGTAGCAATGGGTCCACTACTGGAAAATCTGAAGAACCATTTTAGCAACCAAACGTTATGGATAAATCAATCAATAAATCAATCAGACTAGAACTAGAAGGGACCTTGGAGATCTTCTAGTCCAACCCTCTGCTAAAGCAGGAGACCTGATAACATTTCAAACAAGCGGCTGTCCAGTCTTTTCTTAAGCACTTCCAGTGATGGAATCCCTACAACTTACACAGTTCTTTCCTTCCTTACTCCCTCCCTCCCTCGGTCCTTCCCTCCCTCTCTCCTTCCTTCCTTCCTTCCATCCATCTATCCATCCATCCATCCGGGGGCTGGGGGTGGGCAAAGGACTCCAATCAGCAATCTGTTATGAAAACTTCCTTTTCCCCATGCAAGTTTGGATAGCAGCTTTAAAAATTAAATGAACACATGCAATTCTCTTACAAATTGTCTTGTCACTGCAGATATCAAATAGACCAGTGGACCAGTTGCCTCCAGTGTGTAAGAGGGTTGTCATGCTGGAAGTAGCAAGGTTACCAGTGGCACATGGCTGAATTGTTATAGGTTCAGCTGAATTTTTGCTCCTGATGAAGAAAATAAATAAATAAACAAACAAAATAAAAAAGTGTTAAGAGAATCTGAGATTTAAGAAAGAAAAAAGAAAGAAAGAAAGAAAGAAAGAAAGAAAGAAAGAAGAAGATTACACAGTGTTAAAAGAAACTGAGATTTATTTTTAAAAAAGCAGTTCATAGAACAATTTATGATCTGCAAATGGAAAGAGAAAAAGTATTCATTATTTTAATATCACTCTGTTTTGTCGTAATACCAGCCCTCCCTTTCTTCAAATTCATTTCCTCTTGTTGATGCTAATCTCCTACATTGGCAACAGGAAAAATAATTAAAAATATACCTGGCACTGCAGTGTACATTCATTTCCAATAAAGAAAAAAAAACCAGCTGTTTAAAAATACTTCCAGCATTAACTTGCAGCATCTATATAGATTTCTATATGCACCTGTCCAATATTAATTTTCCTACCCTATATGAAAAGACAGACATTTCTTCAGAGTAACACTTTTCATCATCACAATGAATGCTCTTTTAAACTAAACTAAAAAGTATTCATACTTTTGAAAGAAGGAGAGAGATTCCAGAGTTCTTATATGGGCTTTTCTTTTTCAATATGCTTTTGAAGACTTTTGATAGCAGGTGTCTTCCAAGGCATGTATATTAGTCAGACGTGAAGGAGAATGAGAGGAGCAAAATTGCAGAGACAAAGAAGCAAATATCAGCCCATCAGAGGGAATTTTAAGAGTGTCAAATGTTGTATGCCTTTCCTGGATCAGAATTCCCTGTGCTGAGTTGTTCAGTCCCTGGTCATCTCACATTCCTTGAATTAAGACACAATGAAGTCTAATCTAAACAATCCATGATTGCCCAGCTGTCAGATTGTCAGGGTTTGGTGGCAGGTTTTTTTTTAATAAAAAACTTTTTTTCAGAAATTTAAATACTTTTGTTAAATGGGCATATAGAATCTTTAAATATGTTCACAAATATTGGTTTGAATTCTTCTAATGAATAATTTCTTCTTTCTCTCTAGGGTGCAATCATTAACAGATTAACAGAGTTGGAAGGGACTTTGTAGGTCATCTAGCCCAATCCTCTCCCAAGCAGGAGACTCCACACCATTTCTGACAGATGGCAGTCCAGTCTGTTCTCAGAAGCTACCAGTGATGAAGCTCTCACAACTTCTGAAGGCAAGCCATTCAATTGGTTGATTGCTCTTACTGTCAATAAATGTCTCCTTATTTCCAGGTTGAATCTCTCCTTGTTCAGTTTCCATCCATTCCATCCATCCATCATCTCAAAGCCTCATCAAATCAGGCACGTAGCTGCAGTGCATATACCATAAACCAATTGGTCCTGGTATGAAACTCTAAGGAAAGTCCTGTACGTAGAACTTGGAAATTTTGAACATCAAACTCTATACAAAGCACATCTGAGCCTGGTAATTATTTGGAGGATGTGGATATGAGATTAAATGGCCAGAGTGTCAAACTAGAACCCCATATGTCTGCATTCTGATGAAGTTGGAGTCTCACATCTTAGTTTCGGTCACAGCATTGTTTTGAGGATAAAATGGACTGCAATCCATCTGCATCATGTAAAATCTATCTGAATGTTGTTATCAAAAAATACAATATCATTACAATTTGGGATAGAATGTAACATTGTTTTTTGTTGTTAAGAACTTTGGGGTTTTTGTGATGCTAGCTTTCATTTCCATGTATGCCCCTCCCCAGCAGTAAACCATCATGTTACTGAGAAACAAGTAGCATCACCGTGGATTGATATCTACAATCTGCTGGGAAGTAGATTTGATCCAGGAAACCCACAATTACTGGGAAATGTACTGAGAAAGCCATCACACACACAAATGTGAGGATTCTGATTCTGTGACATTTGGTCTGACCTGAAAAAAGAGTTACTTTTGTGGGTCCCATATGAGGCCACTATTACACTCCAGTCAACAAAGGACTCTGACTTTGTGTCCCCTCCTTTTCAGAAGTGAGGCAAAAGAGGTGACAGATTTTTTCAGCCAAGGAATCCACCACCTGGTTGAATAATCTGATTGAATAATATACAGATGGCTTCAGAACAGTGTAGTTATCTTGTAGCAGTGGTGAAAATCATTTTTTTACTACCAATTCTGTGGGCGTGGTGTGGTGGGTATAGCAGGGGTAGGATACTGCAAAATCTCTAGTTCCACCCCACTCTGGGGTCAGCCAGAAGTGGTATTTGCCGGTTCGCTGAACTACATAAAATTTCTACTACCGGTTTTACAGATCCTGTCAGAACCTGCTGAGTTTCAGCCAATCTTATAGATTATGATGTTTGTAATGCTTTTGTAAGATGTTTTAGAGTCATTCTGGATACTAAAAATATAGTATACAAATAGACATATAACCTCCCCTGCATTTTGCAACATCCTAGGCAGAGACAAAATAAATAGATATAACTGCATTTTTTTTCTTACCCCAACATAGATAGGTAGTTGTTCCAGTCTCCAGATACTGGCAGAGAAAGGATCAATAGAGATTGTGTTGTGTCAGACAATGACTTTTTCTCACTTGTAGTAAAGCAGCAGTTTATAAACTTGTCCATTGGGAAGAAGCAGCTAGGCAGAAGATTAAAGAATGGAATAAAGATTGCTAAAGTTTGCTGTTAAAGAATGCTGACATCACAACATTCTCCATTGTAGTGTCACAAGAAAGTGGAAAACCAACTTTTTCTAAGACAGTTGATGGAAAGAGCAAACACCCAAGGGCCAGCCATTCTACTGCATGTGTTTTCTTCAATATGAATGTAACAAAACTAACTTCAAACATTTTAAAACTAGAGAGGGCAACCTATGGCCCTTGACCCATCTTCCCCTTTGTCTACAGCATGAGTGGGCCTTTTAAAATTTACTGCTTGAAATTGGATGTGGCTTTATTAGCTAGGAAGTAGTAATTTCCAAACCACTCAAACAAAAATGCATTTCAATCAAAAATACAAGATTCATAGTTTCTATTGAATGTTAATCACCCTGAGTCTCTCAAATGTAGCAATCAGAGAAGGCTGCCATCATTATCATTATCATGCATTTTATCCACTTCACCTCTCCTTCTGCAGCCCTTGTACTTCCAGAAAAACAACAACCATTTCTTGTGGCATTGTCTGGCTAAAGTTGCTCATTCTGGTTTAGAAAAAGTAACAATACTTCTCTGTACTTATTGCATCAACAGATAGCCACCTGGCAGTCTTGTTTAAGGTGACGTGAGCTCTCTTGGGGAAGGGGGACTCAGAGATTTACTTACAAACTGGGCAGAGGAATTAGCAGACCATCTGTCAGACAAAATTGCTTGAATTCATTCCAAATTGAATATCAGCTTTGATAAAGGTCCAGTGAGATGATGGAGGCACAGGCTTGCTCTGTTATCTAGTAACCGGTTCGTTCCTGTTGGGCCTGAGAAAATGGACATGGTTCTAATGGCTGTGAGTTCAACCAGATGCTCCTTAGATTCATGCC
Organism: Thamnophis sirtalis; assembly: GCF_051295495.1. Classification (NCBI taxonomy): domain Eukaryota; kingdom Metazoa; phylum Chordata; class Lepidosauria; order Squamata; family Natricidae; genus Thamnophis; species Thamnophis sirtalis. Next base: position 99,422,564 of record NW_028261383.1, read on the forward strand.
CCTGCTGGCCAGTTAAGGCTCCTCTGGGAATATTGTGTAGTTGAATCCTAATTGTGGTTAATTCTTTGAGAGAGGGGTTTATTCAACCCTCTCTGAAGGAGGCATTGGTTTGCCCCCTCTTCAAGAAGCAGCACTGGATTCCATTTTACTGGACAACTTTCAGCTGATGTCTCAGCTCTATTTTTTAGGAAAGGTTGTGGAGAAAGTAGTTGCACAGCATCTTCAGCAGATCCTGGATGAAGCAGATTATTTTAATTGTTCAGTATTTTTTTAATCTTTTTTTCCCTTTTGTGTGAGATGGGCAACAAATACATTTAATAAATGAATAACTTTAGTGCTGTAATTTAACCCTAACAAAAATAAACCTGGAATTAGACTCTAAAATACCAAACTTATACACTTCATATGGTAGCTCAGTAATAGAATTATTTTTCCCAGCTAGCAAATATAGCTTTATATTTATTGAAATTCTGTAAGCAAGTTAGATGTGTTTTATTCCATCATGACTTCAGTCAAGCTGTTTGATCACAGCTGCCTCTTTAAGTTTTAGATTGACTGAAGCTTTTATCATTTTGGGGGTTTTTTCCCTCTTTGTTTTGATGTTCTAGGGCTATGAGAGTCCTTCAAGAAAGGGTTGGTTAATAAACACTGATAAATAAAGAAATAGTCAACCAACCACTAGCAGAACTGATAACCTGTTTCCCTGAAAATAAGACCTCCTCAGATAATAAGCCCTCCCTGAAACTATTGCAACACAGCAGCAGCCATGAGGTGATCACACTCGCTCTCTCCTGCACTCAAAAATAATAAGATCTCCCTGAAAATAAGACCAAGCACTTATTTCGGGGGTCAAAAGAAAATAAGACCCTGTCTTATTTTTGAGAAAATATGGTAGGCAAGATGTAAAGTGAGTTAAGAGAGCCTTTAAAACTCTGAGAGATCTGTTTATTTGCACACTTTCTTTATCCATCTCTTTTTTTCTTATTGCTGTGTCAATGTCTTCATTTTATTTTATTTTCTCCACTGGCATGAAGCAGCATATCTTTGTCTCTATCTACATATATCTATATGCACGTATACATTTAACCATTTCAGTGCTAATTTGTACTTCAAGTGGGATCCTGTCCTTATATATGGTTATTTTGTCCTAGTTTTCTAATTGTAGAAGGAGATAGTAGGTAGTTAACTATAGAACAACTGGGTGTAGGATATGCAGTTTATTTAGCAATCACAATTCCCTCTCGCAAAATGTGAAAGGAATAAACTGTCCCGAGCATGTTATTCATATTTTGTGCACCCTCTTTCTTAAAAAAAAAAAAATCAGTGCCTTAAAAATTTAATCCGATCATTTTGACCATTCAGAGGATTAAATCAGGCATTAAAAGTGGCTCAGGGACCATCTCCAATTCTTCCACTGGTAAGGTACAAAATCTGATTTTCAGCTTAAATCTATCCAAAAAAACTGCAGGAAATTTTACAAAGACCTTTCAAACCCACAGCTGGAGGATTATTACCTACAAAAATTAAGAGTATGTGGCGCAAGGGTTGCCCATGAAAATTGTATTTCCTACTCTTCCACATGGCTTATCTCAGCACACACATTTAAAGGCAGATCTGTGGGAGTTGATGCCTAGTTAGCATAAGCGTCTGGATCTGATGTTACATTTTACAGTCTGTTCCAGTCCTTTCACAAATCTGAACTTCAGCTCTTCAGCCCTACTTAGAAAATCACTATATCCATGAAGGAACACTAGATTTTTGTGCTTGCTAACAAAGAAAAAAAAATCTGGAAAGCAAAGAAATTAACAGTGTGTGTTAAGCAGAAATGGCAGGCCAGAGATGCCTCAAAGCTAAACTTCAGGAATAACCTTAAAGATCACTATTCAGCTTTGAATTTGATCTGGAGGTTCCGTTAATGCAAGATCAGTTCAAACCTCATAAAGCTTTTGCCTCTGCTAGTAAGAAATACAAGAACTTAATGTATTCAAAATAATGTTTGATAGTATTCAAAATAATCGATTGAAGAAAGTAAATTGCTGTGATGTAATTATATCTACAAATGCACACTGAGCTCCAGTCCTGAATGTCTTCTCACCTATTCTGCTTCATTTTTCTCTGTTCTTAAAAGGAAGAGGAGGAACCCTCAACGTTTTATATACCACAGATTTTCACTCTCACTTCACCATCTATATAACATCTCTGGGTGATTGCTGGGGGATCTTCATATAAATCAGATAAATGGAGGAACCAGGTGAATTTAAATGTTCCAAACAGGGAAGGGACACTGAATGCTAAAACCTGATGGAAATACGATATGTCAAGATCAATATTCTCTTTAAGATATGTATCTTTCATAAGGTAATCAGTGATTCCCTCAAGAGAAGCTTGATGACTCCTGATGACTTAATGGATACATCCAGATCATTTGCTTGAAGGGGATTGCTGTTGCTTTCTTCCTGGACTCTTGTGGGACGTCCTGGTGGTCTCCCATCCAAACCTCCCATCAGGTTTGAAAGGATAAATGTCTGAAATAAACCCAAAGTTTGAAGATCTTTCTAAGGGAGTAATGTCATAGGATATATTTATTTACTCTGCTGTGATTTTCTCTGGGCTAGCTTCCAGGGTATGTAAATAGATATGCAGGGTGGCACTTGTTTCATTTCCTGCCAGTGTTTTTATTTGCTTTATTTTTTTAATCCAATTGTCTTACCTATTAATATAAGTCCTTGTTTCTGTGTTAATTTACTATATCCAAATATTTTTAAATGTTGTTGTAAAGATATTGTTCGTTGAATCTAAGAGATGGTTTTTTTAAAAAAATCAAATGATAATGAAATAATATTATATAATAATACTACACAGATATATTCTTTTAAAGACAACGTATTAATAATATTTAAAAAGCAGTATGCAGCTGGATTTGGTTCCAAATCCACTATAGGGAACCTACCATTGCTCAAACATTTATTATCTGGTGACAAAGTTGGATAAGCTTTGGATATGTTTTTCTATGTAGACATAAAGACATACAGGAAACATAAAACATGCAATCCCTTAAAGCAGTGGTCCCCAACCTTTTTATCGCCGCGGACCAGTCAGCCTTTGATAATTTTACCGTGGCCCGCTGAGCGCGCGCAGGGGTGGGGGGGGCGTTGTTCTGCAGCGATCATGGCCCCCAGCCATTAATGTCTAAACTGCTGCAAGATATACTTAAATATTGATAAAATGTGAGGGGGTGTACTCACTTCTGTGATATCTATCCATTCATGTCTGTCTCTGTCTCTGTCTCTCTCTGTGTATGTATGTGTGTATGCGTGTATGTGTATATATCCTCTATCTATCTATCTATCATCTATCTATCTATTTATCTATTTATCCATCCATCCATCCCTCTCTATCTATCAATCACCTATCCACCATCTATCTATCTATTCTAGCTGGCTGGGCAATTTGGGGAGTTGAAGTCCAAAAGTGTTAAAGTTGCTGAGATTGAGAAATGAGGGCGAAACAAAAGGGAAGAGAATGAAACAAGGTCGTAGAGAGAGATTGCAAAATGAAAGGGCAACTTCTCTTTTTATTTCCTTCCACCCCCACCACCCCCACCACCCCCACCGTGCCTCTCTGGCAATTGGCTGCCCAGGAGGTGGGGAGGGGAAGATGTTTCACAGACAGCTGCCACCCGCCCATCTCTCTCTCTCTCTCTCTCTCTCTCTCTCTCTCTCTCTCTCTCTCTCCGCCTCCCCATCTGACCTCGGCTGCTCCACGGCGGAGACCCCAGAAGGCAAGCAAAAAAAAAAAAAAGGGGCTCAGGAGTGGGGGAAGAAAACAAACCCCATCACGTTCCTATCTGTGAAAGCTCCCCGCTCCCTTCCTGGGCAGCCAATTGCCAGAGAGGCAGTGTGTGTACGTGTGGGGGGGGGGTTGGCAGCCCGCGGCGCGCCTAGTCCGCTGTGGAACACGCTGCCACCCGCCCAGCGCTCGCTCTCTCGCTCGCTCTCTCTCTCCCCCCCTCCAATCTCCCGCTTCTGCTTCGACCGGCCAGCAACTTGTACCCGCTTGCCTGGGGACTGGCCTCTGATTGGCTGGCGGGGAGAAAGCCTCGCCAGGGAAGGAGGCGAGGACGTCATGGGGACGGCGCCCCCAGGTAGCGGCGAACCGAACGCGCTCCGTCTCCACGGGCTACCAAGACGGCCGGGCAGCCGGCCGGGGTGGGAGTGGGGTTTGGACCGGAGAGGTGGCTCTCGGGTTCGAGTCCCGGGGTTGATCTCAGGCTGCGCGTGTGGGTGAAGAGGCAGCAGGGATCATGGCCCCCGGCCGCTGCAGCGATCATGGCCCCCGGCCGCTGCGCGGCCCGGTGCCAGGTACTCCGCGGCCCGGCACCGGTCCGCGGACCGGGGGTTGGGGATCACTGCCTTAAAGAAATTAGATGCAGCTTCTGACAAAAAGCAAAGCAACAAACTAAGAACTAAGCCTCAACTAACAGATGCACTATTCATTTCAACCTTATTTGTTGTAGGACTCTGTATGGTCTTAAAGACCATGTTGTTAATCTCTTGCAGGTATTATTGTTTATTTTGAGCTTCCTCTTCTGGGAGATTTCAATATTCACAGAGATTATTCAGCCAGGAATAGTTTAGGATTTTATGTTCCCATTAGAGGGAAAGAATTGTTTGATTTTTAAAGAATAAGCATTTACCAAAAAAAATGTGAAAGACCCACAAGATGTTTCCATTTTGCTATGAAAAACCAGTCTACCAGAATTTATGCAAAGAATCCTGAGAAACTTTCAAAATTATTGTTATAGATCAAAATAGATTCTACATAAAAATTACTATCTTCATGATCAGCCTGAAAAAGCCAAAGACATACAGATTAACAGTGTTTAATGGGAATTTAGAGGTTATCTAGTCCAAAACCCCGCTCAAGCAGGAGACCCTACACCATTTCTGACAAATGGCAGTCCAATCTCTTCTTGAAAGTCTCAAGTGATGAAGCTCCCACAACTTCCGAAGGCAAGCTATTCCACTGATTGATTGTTCTCACTGTCAAAAAGTTCCTCCTTATTTCTAGGTTGAATGTCTCCTTGGTCAGTTTCCATCCATTATTCCTTGTCTGGCCTGCAGGTGCTTTGGAGAATAGCTTGACTCCCTCTTCTTTGTGGCAACCCCTGAGATATTGGAACACTGCTATCATGTCTCCCCTGGTCCTTCTTTTCATTAGACTAGCCATGCCTAGTTCCTGTAATCGTTCTTCATATGTTTTAGTCTCCAGCCCCCTAATCATACACAGATTCCTATAGGAAATGGAGACATTAATGAAAAAAAGGAATAAGAGATTTTAAAACACATGCACAAACACAACAAAAGATGTGCACAAAACGCAACCTAAATCAGTTGCCAAATTAGACTTTTCCTATTCTTACAGGAGTAGGAATTTTTGAAACAAAAACTTATCTCTGCTTCAGATCACCTAGAAATTTCTCCTCAAATTTCTGGAGATTCTAACCATTTATCAGAGACTACTTAGGAGAGCTATTTCAGATTCACTCCAGCCACTTCTACTTTTGTTTTTAAAAGGTCCGATTCTTTTTCTTCTTCCAGAAAAAGGAAGAACCTTTTCAGTATGTGACATAAAGCATCTACCTTATGAGGATGTGGATTGGACAGGTCTATGTGGCAGTCTGCACTGTCTCAATGAACGCTTAGACACTGAGGGTTTCACATTGTTCTCTGTGTTGTCCAGCAGTTACAATAGGAACACGGTAGCTGTACTGTATTAAATTTAAGGAAGCTACTCAGAATCTTATGAAGTGGGGAGACTATATTTTTAGGAATAAATACTAATTGGTACCTCCAAACAGTGCCTGGATAAGGAAGAACAAGTTAAAATTAATTCCAGACAACATGGAAGTGCTGTCTGAAAACAGGAAACTCAAATAAAGGTTCCTCTTAGTTGGTTTACATTCAGGCTGTCCCCTGAAGCAGCAGATTCATGAACTGGAAATGTTCCTTGATCCTCAGTTGTCACTGGATTTGCATATGACAGCTGTGTCCATTATGCCGTTTGTGATTCTTCCTGGGAGAATGAGATTTGTGATGGTAATCAATGCCTCGGTTAACATATATTCTCTCTTCCATATTGCAGTGGGACTATATAGAACCATTCTTGAAAAACATCAGAAGTTGCAAAACACAGCAGCTAGTCTTCTCACAGGTGCAAAGTACAATGATCTCTCTATTGAAAGGTTGGCACCCTTCTTAGAGGACACAACTTAAAGGCCTGGTAGCATCAGTACTTAGCTGGCTTCTACTGACCTAAAATAAATAAATAAAGTTAGCCTAGTTATTAGCTGGCAGGAGAGCTATCTAGAAAGTTAAGTCAAGAAAACAGGTGGTGATGGCTTCTCTAATATAAAGGTAAAGGTTCCCCTCGCGTATATGTGCTAGTCGTTCCCGACTCTAGGGGGCAGTGCTCATCTCTGGTTTCTGAAGAGCCAGCTGAAGAATCCAAAGACGTCTCCGTGGTCATGTGGCCGGCATGACTAGATGCCGAAGGTGCACGGAACACTGTTACCTTACCACCAAAGGTGATTCCTATTTTTCTATTTGCATTTTTACATGCTTTCAAACTGCTCAGTTGGCAGAAGCTGGGATAAGTAACGGGAGCTCTCTCCATTACGTGGCATCAGGGATTCAAACTACCAAAATGCCGATCTTTCTGATCAACAAGCTCAACATCTTAGCCACTGAGCCACCCTTCCTTCTCTAATATGCCATGCTAAAAACAACCTGTAAATGTGTGTCCGTGTCAATAGAGTTGACTTGGGGCAAGTTTAATTTTTGTTTTAACTCTAAAGTCTAAACCGGTCGGACCCCGATTATTTGAGGGTCTGTTTCCCTTTGTGAACAAGATCTGCAGGTGAGACTGTTTTCTCCCACTGTCAAATTCTTGGTATTCGATTTTTTAAATCTCTCCTTCATTATTTTATAAGTAACTCAAGGCAGTGAACATACTGAATACTCTGTCCTCCTCTATTTCCCCACAACAACAACAACCCTGTGAGGTGGGTTGAGCTGAGAGAGAGTGAATGGCCCAAAGAAAGCTTTCATGCCTAATGCAGGAGAAAGAGACTTTTAGGGGTGTTGGTTAACAGGCATAAGAAAGGATGTGCTTAGAGTTGTCTGCCCCTTTCTTTGGGATCGGGTTTGAATGTTCATTGATGGAATTTATCGCCTTGTGTCTGTGTCTAAGAGACATATTTCCCAGTGACAAAAGCTCACAAGGAACACACTCCCCTTTAGACTTTCCCATTTAGCCTAGAAAGGCTGAGGACAAAGCTGGAATGCCAGGGAGGGAAAGTGCGGAAGTAACCAATACAACCCTTATACTCCTCCACTAATGCACTTTAATGATGACAAAAGGGAGGCTTTATATCCCTAATCAATCTCTTTCTTATCTGTAGTCTGTATCAGTTTCAACAACTAAGAAGCTGCATAATAGTGCCACCTCCTGGAAATAAATAATAGATGTTGTAGAACATGCCCTACTTCGTAAATACTTAAAAGAAACTTTCTCCCTCCTTTACACACACACACACACACACACACACACACACACACACACACACACACACACTAGCTGAATTGCTCACAGAACGCAAATCAAATGCATTTTGACTGTTTTGTTTGATATTGGAAAGCAGAAGAAAGAGGAATTGGAACTATCTAGAAGAGCTATTAATATTATTTGGTGCTCTAACATTAGTATAAAATCTTCCTTTTATTTCTGGGTATTAATATAAATCCCAAACTGTTAAATGACCAAGACAAGATAGCTACGTCAGCTGGTGGATAAAATCCTGTTTGCCCTTCTGGTCCTCTTTGCTGCCTTGAGATTTTTTTTTAACCTTTTTGTTTTTAATGGCAAGCAAAGTTTGATGCTAAAGAAAAGACAGTGCTCCTTAAAAAGTTTTCTATCTGCCTCTGTCTGTAAATGCTGAATTTAGATCATGTTCACAGCATGGACTAGAATCAGTGCAAATAACACTGTGCTTGATATAGAAATGTCCACCATGAAATGATGCTCCACACCAGCCTTGCCCAACCTGATGCCTTCCAGAGACCCATGCTGGTTAGGTGCTACAAAAGTTCCTTCCCAGCAGGTGCTCAGATAAACCAATTACAGAAGGACTTCATTTCTCTAATCACATAACATCTGTTTTTCCTCCTAATAGGCTGACTCATGACATGCTTAAACCAAACACTGGATTCATTCATATATTTCTGGAACACCACAATCAACAGAATCATTGTTCAAAATTATGGGAACTGAAGTTCAAATACTTGGCCACAATCAGTTGACAAAGCTGCCTTAAAGATCTTGGGACCTCGATTCTTAAATGACTCGATGCACCAATCTGTCTTCGCACCTT